>NC_136817.1:64283038-64328038 GCF_951394365.1 Tetrao urogallus
CCATTAACCTTTGGAGTTAATACTTCATAGCTACTTCCATATTCAATTTGTGCATCTCAGATGGTCGTCAACCTTAAACCGTACCACGTCTTTGCCGTTATCATTGTTCAACTTAAAAACAACAACAACAACATTGGAAATTACCACTTCTGTGAGTAGAAATACTGCCCTGAATTGAGCTGCTCTAGGGAGTACAGTTACACAGGCCTATCAGTGTCAGCAGGACAGGCATTTAATTTGCCAGGAGCATGTGCAACATTCAGCATTGTTCAACCTCTGCAGATGTAAACATATTTTCTACTGCCTAAAGTAGAAATTTCATTTTCAAAATTTTCTAACCTATTTTTAAATACAGCAACTTGTTAATTCTAAGATGAAATTGTTATTGTTGTCTAAACTTCAGCCATTTTTGTTATGTTCTGTTTAGAAACAATGCAGAATAATTTTTGTTTTATAAACACGGATTCACTTCAGCATTTCATGACTTGGCAACAGCTAAGACAGTAAAAATATGATATTAGAATAATTAAGTATACAATTAGACACCTCTTTAAAAAGTGCTTTTGCTATTATGTATCTTAATACAAGAAGAATTTATTGCCTATATGTACTGAAATCTAGAAGCATTTCAAATATTTTGTGCTCATTAGCATGATGAGGATAGGAATAGGATAGAATTTGCCATCTGAGCTATAGTTAACACTATCAGCAACAGGTTAAATGAAATAATACTAAAAGATCTAAGGCATACAGTTAATAATAGGGGAGTGCTATGTGCATTATTTTTATCATCATCTTTCTGTGTTAATCACATTTTTTAAAACAATCATTCATATTTTTAATACTTTTCACCACAAGGACTTCAAAGCGTCCAAACCTTTTTTATTTTTCAAACCTTATCTTTATTTCTGCATGATACAACCAGTAAAGGTATATCCTCCATGAAGTTCCTCATTCACTGCACATTTCCATACTTCCCCCATTCATTTTTATTGAAATCAGGCAGCAGTCCAAGAGCCTTGCATTCCCTTGAAACAGGGCAGACATCCTTTAACCTACATGTATCACTTTGTGAGAGAGATATGATCTCTCTGTTTGCTACAAGACAACAGTTTTGTTAAGAGCTAAAAAAGACATGGACTCATTTTCCCTTAAAGCTGCTGCCTTGAAACCAGTAGTGAACCAAAGCCATTGCTGCTGCGAACCAAAGGTCATGTTGAGAAAAATGAAACCACATATGAATAGAATAGGGCTCCAGAGCCTCGCCAACAAATTCATTCTGAGGCTCTTGCTATCTTTGAGGGTGTGCGTCTATGAGCAGTCTCTAGAGAAACGTTAACAAATATCTCTGAATTCTAATGTTAGCACTGCTGCAGCATTTTAAACGTCAACAGCCTGCTATACAGCATGGAATATGAATTCTTATTAGCGAGAGATTAGATCCTGTTTTACACTACCAAGTTTGTTATCTGCATCCGACCTTAAATTAGGAATGGCCGTCTGTACATAGCAGCATGTAAAGCAGCAATATATATTCATTCATCAGATTCATGCAATCTCAATTACCCTCAAATGAGTGAAAAAAGAAACAGTGTCCTTTAGATGGAGAGCTCAGAGTGCTCAGTCATTGTAAATAATACTGTAGGCTTTTAAGAGAATAAATATTTATATTATAAATTGCAGATGGGGGTTTAACAGACAAATACCTGTTTGTGTATTGCATAAAATCAGGAAAGTTCGACATAACAAATTGGAGAAAGGAGGAGAAAGAATTTCCCACGCACAGAACAAAAATTTCTTTTTGCTTCTTTCAGCGATTTCGCTTTAAAAAAAAAAATGTAGCCTTTTCCAATGAAACAGAAAAACTGTAGTTGTCTCTTTTAAGCTTGGGAGAAAACAATATTTACTGTCACAGCATAGAGATTCTGCAAGCAGTGAACAATGAATGCTTTACTCACACAGCTGACCCAGTATTTGTAGACAAACTCCTTTTCAATTCTGTGAGACTGGAAAGGCAATTAACACATCAATTGCTCATAATCAAGAGTAGATCGTTTAAAACACAGAGCAGAAATAATAGCACTTATTTTTTTTGAAAAAAGTTGAAGGCAGATATTCATTTGCATTTATACTGATATTAATCTTTTGCTATGTTTTGTTTTGAGTAGAACCACAGGCAGTACATATTGTTGCTGCTGTATCACTTTCTTCATGAAAGAAGCATCCTCCTCTCCGTCTTTTGCAAGGAGTTTGTGTGCTGTGTGTTATAGGTATGGAGAACTGCTTAGCATGGCCTCTCCTTTCAAAGCAGAAGAATGCTTTCTGTCCCTGCCTTTAGGGTAGAAACCGAGTACAAACTGAATGCCCCTCTAAATTTCTGAACTGGAAGGAAAATTGACATGAAAACCACATATCTTTTTAAAAACGCACACTGATAATTGCAGAGGCCATCAGAAGACAGATATGTTTAAAACTGACACATAGGATAATCTACTCGAACTTAAAGAAACTTCATGACATAAATTCCACATCAAATTCATGATTTCTTTGAAATGTCTTGACTAGGACTTGACTCAATTCTTGCAAGTGGTAAGGTTTTTTTGGTCTTTTGCAAGTGGTTTTTATGGGTAACTAACCTCATCAGAACATTGTATTTCTTTTCTGCTCACTGTGCTTTCAGTGTTTGTCTCCAGCCAACTACTTCTATACACAAATGCCTGTTACTACAAACAATTTCTTCTTCTTTTTTTTTTTTTTTTTTTGGGGGGGGGGGGGAAGATAAGTAAACTGTAAGTAAGTAAACTGAAATTCCTAAATATCTTCCAAAAATGCATTTCATAGACCTAAGTCACGTTTCCAAACATTTTTTTCTGAAATCTTTCAATTATTCCGTTGTTTCTTAAAAGTAGTATAAAACATCACAATTTTCTCAGCAATAAATTCAAATTTATCGAATAGATGGAAGAAGAGAAACAACCACTCCTGAACACAGTTTTCATAGAATCATGGACTCATAGACTGGCTTGGTTTGGAAGGGACTTCGAGGATCATCAAGTACCATCCATCCTGCCACTGACAGTGTTGCCAGCTGTTAGATCAAGTACTAGATTAGGTTGCCCAGGTCTTTACTCTCCACTTACCTCACCATTTGCAGCTGCTTTTTCCATTGTATAGGCCAAACAGGTTTGATCCATTAGATACAGGCCACACTCTTTGAAAGGGTAGACAGCAGCAGGACAAGGGGAAATGGTTTTAAGTTGAGGGAGGGAAGATTTAGGTTGGAAGTCAGGGGGAAGTTCTTTACTATGAGAGTGGTGAGGTGCTGGAACAGGCTGCCCAGAGAGGTTGTGGATGCCCCGTCCCCGGAGGTGTTCAAGGCCTGATTGGATGGGGCCCTGGGCAGCCTGGTCTAGCATTAAATGTGGAGGTTGTTGGCCCTGCCTGTGGCAGGGGGTTGGAGATTCATGATCCTTGAGGCCCCTTCCAATCCTGGCCATTCTGTGATTCTGTAATTCTTCTCCTTCAGTTTAACTGATTATTACCTTGTGTTAATAGAAGGTACCTAACACATTTCCATAAATCAGTTATCAGGTTAGTTTGGCTCAATTTACCTCTGGTATACAGGTAGACAGATGGTAAGACACGGATGGAAAAGAAATAAAAAGAAACTCATGCACATAAACACATACACTCAGCCTGGTAGACAATGGTTATGGCATGCCAGCTCTATAGACACTGTTGTTTTCCTTCAAAGAGAATGACAGCAGAGGGTTTTGAGGGAGGAAGGATCTGGAAAAGAAGAATGTGGGGATGAGAAAAAGGAAAAAATGAACCTAATGACTACAATTACCAGCACAATCATTGACATGTTAAATGATGAACTGCATGGCAAAAGACAGGAAACATGAGTATTGTTCATGTTTTCATAGCAGGAGAGCTAAGGAATCAAATGAAACCAAACAAATCAGCTTTCATGTCACAGAATATGTAAATAAAGAGTGAATTAGTAAAGGCCAAAAGATGAGACCTTTATAATTTTTGCAGCTAAGTGGAAGGAAAGTCCATCAAGACTTTCCAACAGCAAGATAAAACACTTTGTCAAATGTCCTTATGGAAAAGCCTGCTGAAACCTAACAGGGCATCCTTCTCCAGCAAGCAGGTTTTGGTTTCCTAACATTCTCTTAAGAAATTTTTGGTTTGCTCTTATCTATTTTGTGGTAATAGATTTTATCTTCTAATTTCCCTCCTATGTAAATGTTCAGAGACCACTGGGACCTTGCCGTGAATGCCTGACCACCTTACATCTGGATTCTTATTCTTTTTATCACAGGAAGGGTCCACAAGCCTCAGGCAACATGATCTACCAGGGATCTGCAAGCTCTGCTCTGCTTTGCCCTGCTCTGCTCTGATCAGTTCCTTGGAAACCAAGTGGTATTGCCATGCCTACATCATATCATTGAGCAGTCCGTGGTGAATTATTTCCACCATCCCGCTGTGATATTCTCTTCTTCTTTGAATCTACATCAATCATTTCTGAAATTATTATTTTCTAACTGTGCTTCAGGGGCCAATGAGCCATGGTCACTTTGCAAATGAGCATTTGAACTCATATTCCCCAATTAGTTTTATTTTACCTATTAAGGATTAATGTCCAAAAGCTCATTGGCTGGTAAATTCAAATACTTTTTCCTTGGCAAGAATGCCTAAAAAATTATTAGGAAGTATTTTTTGTAAGGTCCCAAATGATTAGCAATAGCAATGTTCTCCAAGACTAAAGACTTACAAATAATAAAGTTACTATGCTAAACCAAACCCTTGCTGTGCTTTGATTTCTATTTGAGAGTTGTACACAACTAATATAGTACAGTAATACTAAAGCACTATTCAGTAAAACCCTGAGCAGTTACCATTTACAGTATATCATAGTAGGATGACAGCAGGAATGGTGGGAGTTCATTACAGGGACCATGAATTGTTGGAGGTAATTTAGATTACAATTTAAAGTTTAATTTAAAAATCTATCAACAAATGTGAAAGTGCTCGGGGAACATTTTAAAATGCACTTTAATCTCACCAGCACAAATAGCTTTTCAGAGCCCTAAACATCATCACCTGGAAAAACAGTAAAACTTTACTGCATCTTTAATTAAATTACAAACACAAAGGATAATTAACTTTTTTATTTTTATTTTATTCATGCCATTGTTTCTCTTCAGAGTCAATATCTTCAAGTTGCAGGAACAGAATGTTATGAAGAAGTTTACAGCCTGCACTTTCCCCTAGGATATTATTGCATCGAACAGATGAAGTGGCATACACGTGCATGTACACACATGCACAGGCACATGCAGAATCGACAGCAGTATTACAGACTATGATGCTCACCAAAGTAAGTAAGAAGCTTGGTTTGAAGGAAGAAGAGGAGTGAATTAATCAGCCAGACAAAGGAAGGCAGACACCGCTGTCCTCGGCACGTACTGCAGAGGCCACATGGCTCATACCATGACACAGCCAAGAAATTAAAATCCAGCCTGCCCCAGCTGGCCCTTTGCAGAAATGCAGCAATTGGCTCATTCTCCACATTATCTTGACTTCCAAGGTCCCATCATCTCACCTTTTTTCTTGTCATGAGGGATTCAGATGGCTTGTATCATTCTTCTCTGTGTTAACATGTGGGGTTGTAGTGCTCAGTGGGCTTCTGTTTACAAACAACTGCATTAACAAACCAATTTCTTAGTGCACATGATACTTCTAAGACTTTGTTTTATTCTTTTTTTTAGAACTTGAACCCATCCAAGTTCAAATCTGGTTTGTGGTGAGACTATAGAAATCTAGATGATAGAAAGCAATCCCTTAAGCGTTTGCTCAGAGTGAGATACATGCACTGGCATTGTCTTTTAACAGTGTTAAGCCATTTTTCCATTGTTCTCATATGCATAGCCAGCTCAGTGCCATAAACAATAGAATGCATGAGAGACAGACAGAGAGAAAACGTAGCCAGATGCTAGCAATTGCATAGCTTACACTCCAAATCATAACTGCTTGGCACAGCTCTGGATGGATAGAGAACATGTAGGTCATAGAACAGGAACAAGAAAATACCCTAAAATGATGGAAAGCTGCTGCTCAGAAAATTTTGTACAACAAAAGCCAGCAAAAAAAGTGTTGGTTTTTGTTGTTTTTGTTGTTGATGTTGGATTAGTTTGCCTTCAGTCTGGCAAAGAAAATTGACTCAGAACATGCTCATGCAAGTACGAGAATGGGTAGGTTCATGTGGAATGGGAAGAAACAAGATAGAGATTGTCCGCTTTCAGCTGCAGTGAGACATTACATCATTTCAACAGTATTGCTGAAACAACCACTTTGACAGATCTCTCTTGGGGCAAAGTGCTGGCCATAAGACAGTTGGGACTGTGGGCAGACACGTGGCCTCTTGTTTGGTTTCTCTGGTATCAAGGACTTCTGGGCTGGCTTTTTTGTTATGTGATTTCATCAAAGGCATATTTTCTCAATCGGTGATGCAAGCCAAACAACTGCAAAGCAGTTGTGAGCAGGTCTGTCTCACTGAAACAGCCACACAGCCTCCTTTTCCAAGGCAGATTGCTCAAGAGATAGGCAAAATAAATTTGAATCTATCTGCGAAATACAGTATAGACATGCCTAGAGGAATGTCCGACTCCATGATATTTTTTCCAGTTTCTGGAGAGGGAACAATCAAAAATACTGCAAATTTTGGCTAGCAGCTTATGTCAAAGGAATAAGACAAGACCTTATGTGTTCAGCTACCATGGGACTGAGCAGCTTTATCAAATCTCTATCACAAGCCTTTGCTGCCCTCTGTACATGAATGAGTTAGATGCTCAGGGCAAATATACCTGCATGCACTTTTGAGAGACACCAGTACTCCTGGCTGCTGTGATCCTGCCCTGCCAGCACTTAACCACCCCAGCAATAACCTTCAAAATCACCAAGGTTACTGAAGGTGACTGAATCTCACAATTTAGACAGACCTTCTCTCACATACAAGGAGAACAGCGCAGTTCTGAGAGATCCCAGAATAAGGGATATGCCTCAAAGACAAAGTGATGTGTAAATATCCAAAATGAATATTGGGTGCAAAGGAGATGGGAAATGGTGAGGAGGAGGGAGAGGAGCTGCTGTCCTCTGAAAATAAGTGTAGAATCTCATTACCTGAGCAGAAATAAAGAAATGAAGAGAGAGAGAGAAAAAAAAAAGAGCACCACACCAACTATATATCATTTTAATTAAAATCTCCTATCTGCTAAATATATGTACAGCTGTTGGATTTCCTGAGCCAACTGATTCAAATGGGTTTCATGAGGACTCACAGATAAGGAATTAAAAAAAAAATAAGATCAAGAGTTTCTTGATAACTACCCTGAAATGGATCCTCTTTTGAGAAAGTCTTTATTTGATGTAAGTTAACGTGGGGAGGGGGTGTTGATCACAGAAGACAAGCCTCTTAATTCCCTTCAAATAAAATGAGCAGGCATGACACGGTGCTATCACAGCAGAGAAAGAGCTGCCTGTGTGTATTAAACATTAGTGCTTTGCCTGCTTAATTATTGGTTAATCTAGCAATTTAGCATGCTTCATTTAATTCTAATTAGGAGAATTAATAGGCAGGGAATAAAGATTTAAATAGACTGGCACAAAACAAAACTGAGACTTAAATCGCTCTTGGAAAATGAAGCTTTTTTTTTTTTACACGCAGTTCCTACAGCCTTACGTGTTTCTCTTCCACGGAGCTGCTATCTTCAACGAGGTCTGGGTCAAGTAAGTGATTTTAAAATACCCCGAGCACAATCTTCACTTGGTGCTGATGAATTGAGCCACATTGATTTACCCAGGATTGGGGTGTTTCTTTTTGTTCCTCCCTCAGAGGGAGACTTTGGGGTTTGGCTTCCTCCTCTGTAAAGGACATATAATATGATTGGAGATTACTGTATAGTTTTTTTACATCTCCCTCACTTTCTACTTTTTTTTTTTTTTTTCCAGAGCACTGGGGATGGGAGATAATTTAGTAGTGACACCATCCCCAGGAGTAACACACCATTCATGTTAAGTGATGCCTTAACTCGTGGAATTGTAAATTATTTTATTCCTTTCTCAGTCTGATGCCTTCTTTATTTTTTCCCTCCTGGCGAAGCTTTGGGGGATGAAGACACGCTCCTTTTCCACTTCAACAGCTGGCTGCCTTCCATTCCCGCCGCCCCCAAATGTTACAGCCTGATTTGCATGGTGTGTTTGTCTTTGCTAATCAAGCCGCATACTCTGACAAGTCCTACGACATTGGACATGGCTGTTCTTCTAATTAAGGTGCTAATTGAATTAAATGGCTGCGGTAATGAGCAGATGAGCAGCATAAAAAGTAAAGAGTCAGATAGGCCAATTAACAAAAGAGCTGAGCATAATTATAACATTTAAAATACATGCAGCTCTGTACCAATATTGTTAATTGTTACAGGGGAATTTATGATAATTGGTTCAACAACAGGCATGCAGGCTTAACCTGGGATGAATCCTGTAATTAAAAAAAAAATGATATTCAACAGAAAATACAGAGCAGGGATAATTAACGCTTGATTTACATAAAAGATGTCTGTAAAGTAAAGCAGAGTGCTGCAATAATGCTCCACCAAATACGGACTCAACCACACCATGGCATTTAGCATTATTATAGAGGCATGAAAGCACAGCCCAGCATTAAAGTCTGAACACGGGTGAAGGCGTACATTCAGATCAGGCCATCCCTTACTATGTTTTGCTAGTGGAGTTTGAACAAAATTATGAACCCTACCCCACTTCTATTTAACAGTTACATCTCAGCCATTCCCTGCCCATGAACACAGCTGTACCTGCAAAATGCGCATTCAGCAGCTTCAGGAAATCTCCAGGAAATCCAAGCTGCTTGCCAGCAAATCTTCCAGTTAACATAATCTTGAATCTCCCTCCAGTAGGGGCTCTATTAGCACAGCCTTTCCCTGGTACTTCACTGTGGTCCTGTGGAGAGTGGCTGAGGCAGTGCCCTAGAAGCTGTCATCCTGGAGCCCAGGGTTCTATTTGTACTTCATGCATTGTCATTATTTTTTACCCTGTACTGCCCACAGACCTAAGCACTCACTTCTGCTCAGCTCTCCAGTTCTTCCCAGTGAATCACCAGTTCCATGCACATCCTCTTCCCTCTTTCCAGCACAACCCATGCAGCTTAATATTGGTCTGAATTCTCTCAGACCAAGGAGGGACTAGAACCTATATCTCCCACAGCCTAACATGTGAGAGGGAATATCTTTCCTTCTGTGTTTGCAAAAATTCACCCACAGCAAAAGTTTTAGAGTTGCAGGTGAATGCATTCGAAGAGTTGAAGACTTTGCCAGAAGGAGGGACAGGATTTTGGATGTAACAGCATGCTCAGCCCTTCCTACAGACTGGCTGCTGAACTGAGACCATTCCTCACTGGGCATATTGACCACTTGGGTGAACATGCCTCCCCCCCCAAAAAAAAAAAGCCCAGGACCAAAACACCCTGAGCATACTCAACAAATTTCTGGGAACGCTCAACTATTTCCCATAGCTTTGCATACATTAATTCTTAGCCTGAAGACTCTCAGCAGGTGGAGAACACTTCATTATAGGATATAGGATATAGAAATGACCCAGTATCGTAGAATCATAGAATCACCAGGGTTGGAAAAGGCCTCAAAGACTATGTTGTCCAGCTGTCAACCCATCTCCACTATGCCCACTACCCACATCACTCAGTGCCACATTTCTACAATTCTTAACAACCGCAAGGACAGTGACTCCAACACATCCCCAGGTAGACTGTTCCAATGTATTACCACTCTTTCTGAGAATAATTTTTCCGTAATACCCAGTCTCAGCACCAGCAGCAGGTGATGTGAAAATACTAAATACTATAATTATTTTTTATCAAAACTAGAAATAGAGAGCTAACATTGACAATCTGGTGCTCTTCAAGCTTACTATAGTTTTGTGCAAAATACCTCCTGACATGTTCACTGCCACCGTGAGAGGTCAGTATCTTCACTGAAAGCAATCATTTTTTTACAAGACCTACATACATAGTGCTGCAAAAATGTATTTTTATACTATCTGAGAAAGAGTAAATCAGAAACTTATTGGTTAAACTAAGTGTATCTTGAAAACAGATACACAGCATTAGTGAGAAGTACTTCAGAAAACTATAAAATGCAGAGAAATAGATTTCCATAGACTTTTACGTTTGTGCTTTAGCTGATTTTTTTACCCCTGTCTACTCTCTAACTGTGTATAGCTCTGTGGCAATTAGTGGCTGGATGCTGTAACATTAATAAGAGCTTAACAACATTCATCAGAATCACATTTTGTCATAAGCTATGATGATGTGTGAGAAATGAAACGATCACATCGGCATTACAGTGATTTTTAGAAAGCCTGTGGTTCTCAGTTGCTACTGCAGCACTGTTAGAAGCACTGTGGGGATTTGCTGTGAAAAGGTGACAGCCAAACCTGGAGAGAAAGACCATTTCAAGAAGTGAGATCAGGAGCCATCATTAGCCTGCAACAGAGACTGAGAGTCTAAAATATCATGAGGGAAAATGTAGCTCTGATTGGAGATCATGTGTTTCCCTATTCTCCAAGTCAAGATTAACAAACCTTTTTAGTCTATTGCCTAATCTCCAGAATCTGTCACTTGACAGAGAAAATTGGGAATGAACATTGGTGCTATAACCAAAGCCGTTTGTTGTCTGCTATGCATCACTGTACTGTTGCATACTATAATAGACTAATTTATCCCTAACTTCTCTTTGGAAGAGGAAAACAGCATGCCAAGCAAACTCCTGATATATGTGGCACTTTAGGATTACTGGGATGTGAATAAGGAAGTAGAAAAATAAATTTCTAACCAGAGAAGAAATAGAAATGCTGACAACTTGAAAAATGCATGCACATAGATAAAAATCATCACTTTTTCTTAATTTCTGAATATCTGAAAATATGTTTAGACTGGACAAGTAACACGCAAAAACATGACCTTTCCTCAAAGATCTTGATATTTTAGATCCTGATCCTGCAAATGCTTAGGCACAAGTGTGGAATGGAATGGAATGGAATGGAATGGAATGGAATGGAGTAGAGAAGAGTAAAGAGTAGAGTAGAATACAATGATCTAGTTCAACTATCTGAGTATTTCAGGGCCAACAAAAGACAAAGCGTATTATTGAGTTCATTATCCAAATGCCTCTTGAACAATGACACACATGGGTTTAATTACATCTCTTTAACTTAATGGGACTAATCATACGGGCAAATTTTGGTGTGAGTAGAAGTACTTATGGAATCAAATCTAATTATGCATAACTTTTGCCACAAAATGTACCAGCCAGTAAGGCAAATCATCTTTATACTTACAATATTGGCTGACACGTGACCATTTGAGAAAGTGCATTTATACAGCTGTATAGTTGTTTTGCTTTTACAAAACTTCTGCTCTACTCTCATTTCCTTGGCTTTTAAGCATGAAGTAGTATTTTCTAAATTGCAGTGAATCAAAATACATATAATGCTTACTCATATGATATTGTGTGTTTCACATAGATGGTCAAAAAACCACAGCTAAAACAATCTGACTCATGCCAGAATATCCAAAAGCAGAGTAGTAGTCAGTCATTGTTTCTGTTGTTCAAAAATTTGTATAACTCCATAACTTATACAAAATTCAAGGATATCTTTTATTTCTTTTTTCATCAAACCCTACTGCTGAGTAGTGGTTGAACTACATTTTGCCACATGACATAATGTTTGTTCACTGAATTAATGAATGTACATTTCAACATTAATAAAAAAGCTGTTGACCAGTCAGGCTTATGATGGTAATGTCAATCATAGCTATTTACTGAAATATTTGCAGAAAACAATCTAAATAGGAGCAAAAAATATTTTAAAACAGGACTGAATATTGACTGGATTTTTTTTTTCTACATTAATCTTGCTCTCCAAGAACAGTAGCAACTGCTCATCTGTGTATTTTTTCACAAGTAAAACCAACATAGGTTTCACCAAGACTTAAATATTTGTAGAATGATGTCCAGCCGTATTTTCCTAGGACAAATGTTTGTTACTATTTTCAAATTTCTCTAAGAGGGTAAAAGAACAGCAGGAAATATCAGCAGAATTGTCGGCAGTATAATTTGACTACCTGTGCCCTTTCAGATTTGTAGGTACGTCCTCACTGTACAAATACAGAATAGAAGGAGCTGTATCACTGAACCCGATGACCAGTCTATGAAGGAGGCAATCACCATTTCTTTGGCTGCACCAGAAAAATGGGGATATGAGAGAGACTCACTACAGCTTTCTCCAGCAGGTGTTCCCTCGGTGTTGCCAGCCTTGAGAAATTCAGTAATGTATGAGTCCAATCAAAATGATAGCAAGATACAATGCCTTAGTTTATATAGTCGTACATCTCTGTGAGCAGATTCTTGAAGGAAAGCTTTATACTTCCTAGAGTGAGATTCCATCAAGGTGACAGTGTACCTTCACAGGCTGGACTGCAGCAGGACAGACATGAACCAGCAAAAATCAGAAAGGGCCACACATTTTAAGAACAGATTGTTACTGTATGTTAAAGAGCACATCAACAACTAGAAGGTAACTATACAGTACAGGGACTTTAATGTGAGTCTCACTTTCAGTCTAGGTAGTATATATTTTACCCCAGACAAAACAGGCTCAGTTTATGGTTTAGTCTATGCAGATCAGTAGGATACACCCACAATATCAAAACAATATCAACTTCAAAATGACCGTAGTTCCTGTGCTTTAAGTACATCAGTGGCGTGGGTAACTGGCTCCAAAAAAATGCAGTGAACAGATGAGGAAAGTAAGCAAAGACCAATATTGTATTGCCGTGGCCCAGCCTACAAACAAAGGAAAAAACCTTCCATAACAGGAATGTTTAAAAATAAGAACTCTATAACAATAACCTGACTGTGTAATTTATATGTACTGGGAATCTTTCAGCTGGCCAGAGATGCTATAATTATATTGCAGAAATCTGACTGTGAATTTGGCATATCAGTTTTGAAAACATGCCCCAGGGTTTCCATGCTGCCATAATTTAACTTGAGCAGTAATGGAATAAATGCAATCTAGATACACGTTGCTGTTCTTCAGCATAACTACTTCTTCAGGCAGATTTACCATAACGCTCTCTGAACAGAAAAACTATGGCTCATTTACAAATGTAATTTCAATTGAGGATAGTTTTCCAATCTTCTTTCATTTGAGTCTCAATTGAACTTCTTCTCCTTTTTGATGGCATGATTAGACATTGTGAGAGCTGTTGCAGATTAGTCAAGCACAGAGAGAGTAAATTGGGAAGGATGTTTTATCAGTGCACGTCACAATATATGAAAGCAGATGTGTATGCTCTGAGCTGTTCCCTCAAATTACTGTTATGGAATAATTTAGCCCTTTTGATTCTCACAGATTACTGCTTCCACTGATCATGCTGTCAAAATCAAAGTGAGCACTTCATTCCGCTTTTATTCATGCCAGATCTATTTTGCTTTCATAATGAGCAGATATTACCACTGCACAAAGAGGATAAAGACATTCACAGTGATAGATAGGCGAGAGATTAAATGGGATCTTTATGACTTCTTCAGCCATCAGTTTTGACTGTGCGATAAGACGAGTCGAGTTGGGCACTGATTTGTTCTTTATTGGAGCCAATATTAGCATGAGCTTACCAGTGCACAGTCTGATAAAATCCATTTAAGGTGGAATCTGTATAACAATTCGTGAGTTACAAGAACTTCTATAGTGTGCAGCCTCTGCCAAGGCAAAATAAGCCAGTTCAGAATCACAACTCCATAATTTCTAGGACATTAATGAATTTATAATACTGCAATTTAAGAGTTACATAGGGATTATCAACAGTCCTGGAACTGCACATTGTATAATGCCTGCCCACACATACCCCTTAGTTTGTTGTTGTTTTGAAGAATGTTTGGGCAACCCCTTACAGTCAAGCCCTGCCGGATATACCTACGTTTTAGTAGTTGTGTGGCACTTAGTTTGAGAAAGTTTTCAACCTGCCTGAAGTCCTGCTGTGCACTTTTTCTCCTATCTCACCCGGAGGAAGAGCAACGTTACATTACTGTAGCCTGCAAAGTCCTTTGCCGAAAAAATGTTCAGTAGAAATAATATCAGACAAGGGACACCTGAAGTGTATTATAGGCAAATTTGAACATGGGGGAACTCAGAGCAAACGAGGGAACTCCACTGGGAATCCAAGATTTTGATATGCAAAGACTGTTGTGTTATCTCAGACTAGTTTTGAATGGCACATATCTTTCTGGCAGTTTTGCTATTTTTCATTCTAGCAGTGGATTTCAACATAAGTGTGGAAGGAATGGTGAATGAACCACATGATCTGCTGCTGCTGTGTGCACTGTGATTGTTATGAAAATAGGAGTACAACTGATGTGGATGGCCCCACTCTGGAGTCATTCAAAGCCAGGCTGGATGGGGCTTTGAGCAACCTGGTTTAGTGGGAAGTGCCCCTGCCCCCCCCTGCAGGGGGGTTGGAACTAGCTGATTTAAAGATCTCTTCCAATCCGAACTGTAATTTTATATATGCTTCATTCCCTCCTTGATTTTGAGACTCCTGGGACCTAATCCAATTGCTCAGCTGAAGGTCCAAGCACACTTTCTCCTTGGGATTCCTGGTCAAAGCTGGAGTTTAACTGAATTTGTTACTGCTATAACCGTTGCAGAGAGATTACCTTGCACTCTCTGACGGGTTTTCTTCAAAGGGTACCCATGACTCTAAGGTTCTCTACATGCAGAATCCTCAAAACAACTCTACAAATCCTACTTTCATGTGCAAGACTTCTAGTCCACCCTATATCTGATACTGCATGTTTCTTCACTTCTTCAACAAGAGAAGCAAGCTTGGCATCTGCCAAATCAGTAAATTAGATTTTTTAAAATTATATCTTGCTACTTATTAATGCACTGGAATAATAAGATAGTCTCAACAGAAACCAGTGTTTGCTGTCTTCTCCAGTTCTTCAGAAAGGCTTTGATTCCTAATGTTGTTCTCTGATGTAATAAAATGCAACAGGATGTATATTGATTTTAAAGGACAGGCATCCATTTATGTATTTGCCGAACTGTTTGCTCTGCTCTGTTATCAACTATACTTCATGTACTCTTCACATGAATGTGCAACAAGTAATAAAAGACTTGCCAACGTAACGGTATTTAAGCAGGCAGGCGTTACCTTCAACATCCATAGCCACCTACCAAAGTTTCTTTTGCTTATCCAGCAATATTTTTTGCTTTTAAAAATTAAATATAGAAAATTCTAGATATAGAATATAGAAAGGGTAAATATAGAAAGAGTAAATTATCAAGGAAATGTAGTATTTTAGGGAGACAATTGCATCTAGCAGACCCCAAACAAGACAGTAACAGAAATAAGTTAATAAATTAATTGCTAATAAGTTAATAAAAGTCTCTGAAAGAAATATTTTCAAATAAACACCTTTGGAGGAAACCAGAATTTTTGCAGACAATGCAAGGCTGAAGAAAGCATAATACAACCCAACCCTGGATAAATGAGGCATCCAGAAGCAATGATTCACTTTACTATATAAATAATCAATAATACTAGTGAGGCAAATGGAAAGTTGATAATAGAACAACACCCATAAAAAATTCACATTGTCTCAGAAATGCTGTGCACTTTCATCACGAAATGAAGCTAAGGGGATCATCAGGTCCTTGGAATTAGCCATCTTGTATATTCTTTATTTTAAGCTCTGATACAAATTTGACATTTGGACTAAATTTACTAGCTATTTTTTACAACTTACAGATTTTCTGAGGAATACAGGCCTGATCAATTTTTTTTTCTTTTGTGTGTGTGTGTGCATTAACATAATAAGAAATCCACAGTTCTCAGAAAGCAACTGATGAGTTCAATTAAGGTTACATCATTCCTTTGGGCGGACAACACAGCACCAAATACACAGGCCATGTCCTTCACCTTCACCACATGCTACTCCAGATTAATACTGACAAATGACAACCTTTTCTCATTGTCCCTTCTATTACCAATATTCTGTAGGTAACAGTCATAAACACTTTTCTTGTATTCATCCATGAGAAGACAACTCCCCTGTGCTCTTAAATGACTGGGGATAGATGACTGTCTCCAACCTAGTCAACTGTGCTGACTAGAAGCTGGGCAACTGCAGGACACGTCCTTACATCCTGTGGTAGCAGCTGCATTACAACTATATGCCAGAGTAGAACTAATCAAGAAAAAAAAACAACTATCAAATGGATCACTGCACCTCTCTGTGCACATCCTAATGTTCCTTAGCACATAAAATCCTTCTTTTCCTAGGTAATCCGGAAGTGACTTAATAGAACACTTTAAAAGAATCCCATAGTGAAAATATCTACAGGAATTAAATTTACCAGTTAAAATTTCTTTTCTTGTCCTACTTTTACTCATCTGAAAGAACACAAACGGAATCAGATGGCAGAAATGCTTTAGTTTCCAGACTCTCTTAGCAAGAAACGTAGGAAGATTCCCTACTATGATTATTGCAAGAAGCTGGAGAAGTGGGGTGAAGTTTTGGTTCTGTTGGGAAAAACATTTGGTCTGCATCTCAGTGCCCCAAGCCTTATAATATATATATTTTTCTCTCTATTTTACTTTCATTTTAAGCTCATCAGAGGAGCGACTCTATTAATTGCCTGTAAAATCAGTAACATCTCTATACTCATTCCATATGTTTTGGTATTAGAGCATTAATACATTGGAATAATGAAATGGCCAACATGATTCAGAATGCTGGCTTTCCTGTGAAGACATGCAAGGGAGACTTGCTGTTCATACACGGCTTAGGATGGCATTCCTCCTGGACAAAAACACATGTATGCATCTTGAGGCAAACTCTTTGGTATATGTTCAAATGGGTTACAATACAAATATACGAAAAGATATCAGAAAGTTGTAACTTTGATATAAACAGAAGTTCGTAACTTTGTATACTTGTGGGCATCTTTATTCCAGACAAGAGACCTCCTCCTTTGTTGCAAGAGGGCATCGAGTTCCCTTCTGGGTGTGGCGAAAGAGGTGTGGACTGCTTTGCCAGTGCAGAACGAAGGACCTTTATAGTAGGTCCTTAATATAGTAGAGTGTTTCAAGGGGAGGATAGCAGCCAAGGGTGCCAGGGGACTAGGTTCAGGAGCCTTCATGCAGCTGGACACAGCACTGGGGGGAATCACTTGAAAGACAGGCACCTATCAAAGGCATTGCCATGGCCACAGCTGAGTATGTCGGGACTGAACTAAGGCTTAATTGCAACAACATTAAGAAATGGTAATGACTCCTGACATTAATGAATTACAGACTAGAGCCATTCTCAGAAGAATGTTCTTATCTCTACTGAAGTTACCTTAAGGAGCAAAGGAATCACATTAAGAGGGAATCTAACTCATTATTCTAGCTAAAAAGCAGGCTGCTCAAAATAAAATATCACATCGAAGGATTAGTGGCCTTTACTGCAGGAAGGTGTATGCTGTATGCTGATTGCTATGCCCAATCAATACTGTTTTTTCTGAACTAGATCTCAAAAAGAGATATTTGTAAACAAAAATGTATCCAAAGATCAGGGAAACACAGGCTTTCAAACATTGACCAAACATTGTCAACACACCTGAGAGGCTTACAGAAAAGGGATGAGATGAGTTATTTTTTTGTCATATTACACTCCACAAGAATTGAAAGCAGAAAAAAATTGGAAAATACGGTGTTAGGGGTTAATAGAAATCTCACTGAAGCTTTAAGTATAGCTTCTCATTCGAGTTGTAACCTAAAAGAACCATTAAAATCATAAGTATACAGCAAGAAGTGATGCAAAATTGATTATGTCATCTAAAGTTCTTCCTTTATTAATAGAGGTAAGATGTCCAGAGGATAAAGTGTTGGTGAGGAAAATTGCTTGTGCTTGTGCTCATCAAACAAAGAGCCAAAAGATTGGACTAAAAAAGACCACTGGCTTTGTGAGTAGTGTGGTCTGGTCCCCTAGAAAACTTTTAAGAAAAAGGAAGTTTTTTATCACCCAATTGTTATATTAGAGATGTCTGGAGTGAAACTGTGAAATTTCTTGTGAAATTGTGTAAAACTTCTGCTCTTGAGTGAATTTGCTGCCATTCTGGATCTGGACAACCTAACACAATTGCCACGTCGTTGTGCCTCTCAGAAAAGGCAGGAATGACAAACAGCATGCAGCCACCAAACACGCCTCTCCATCCTCAGTTGAGGACCATGAGCAGAATGCTGTGAGCAGCATTGTTCAGCTTGCATTTGGATGACATTTTGGCCATCTAAAAACATCTGCTGTTCTCTGAGTTAAGATATTGCCACTGTTTAAAATTTTAACACTGTAAAAGTAAAAATCAAAATGCTTCAGAAAACTAGATAAATGAAACCATCTGCACCTGGTAGTTCAATGGCAGTAAGTCCTCATTCAGAAATTACATTCCAAAACTTATCTCATGGCATACAAATCAATCAGTATTGAGCCTGCCGTGCATTAAAGAAGGCTCAAAGGAAAAAACAAACAAACAAACAAAAAATCAGTTACACTGGGAGAGGGTTCTCCTTCTGATGATTTGTAACAGTGCCAGTGGGACACCAGACTGTTTGGCCTGGCTGAAGAGGATCTGGTTCTGGAGTTGCATGTTCAGCATTGTCCAGAACTTGTAGCAAGCGAATTAACACAGTGACCATAAACACAAGCAAATGGTCCCCAAAAGAATCCCGTGTTGTTTCACCCCAGATTTCAAACCAAAAGAATCAGTCTTTGGGCCATTGTGCTTTAAACATTTTGATGAAGTTTCCACCTTAAGGATTGTGAGGAGAAAAAAATAGAAAAGCAAATTACAGAATGTGGACTGAAGTACTTGCGATCCTTGTGACAAATACTAATGTATAAATCAGCAGCCCAATCCAGGCCCGGGCCGCTGATCATGTTCTTTGCTGAAATGTCACCTGTTCCTATCTAACGATTTGCATAATGCAAAGCTTCTCACTCGTAAAATACAGATTAAGAGGGGAAGCAAAGAGTCATTCTCGAACCATGGAGCCATTTCAAACGGATAAAAAAAAGTGCAGTCTTTACTGTTAACCCTGTTGTAACCAGACGATTTCCTCCTTTTTTTTTTTTTTTTTTTTTTTTTTGCACTGGAAATCATAGCTCCACTTTGAAAGAGAAATGTTCAGTTAGATCCAGCTTTGCCTTTTTATCTGTTTGCTTCAATTCTCTTAGACTTTCAAATCAGAGTAAGCAGAAGAGAAATAATTAAACCATTTAACAGTGGAACTTCAGTGAAACATTTTTCTGGTCTCCCAGAGCTAGATTGAAATGCACGGGTGTCAATCAAAAGATTCCCAACAATGTCAATGGAGTAAGGCTCTCTAGGAGCCATTTGAGGGAATTTCCATTCTTATTTCCCCCCCATTTTTTTATTTTATTTTATCAGAAGGTGTATATCCCTCTGAAAAACCTCTTTCTGTGCACTGTTTTGCCAAGTAAGATGGGAGTGCGCACTGATGCCACCATGCCCTGCATTTGCCAACTGCAGAACAGCAGCATGGTAAAATCAGAGGGATGAGTTTTATTTCTGCATTTCCCCACAGAGTCCACTAACCTGTCCCAAACAGCAAGTGGCTGAAGTCTCCTTGCTTTTCCGGCAAGATTTAATACATCTCAACAAGATTTCTGCACCCTGTGAACTGCTTCTTCTGGAAGGCTGCATTTACTCACCACTGATTAAGAAGTTTCCTGTTTTCTTTCTCAAGATTCCCAGGGAAAATAAATAAATAACCAAACCTACCCACAATAAAATGCAATCATAATCTACATGCTGCATTTCTCACCATAACAGCTGTGGGCAGGAGAAGCAACCATGCTACTTGCCTGGCTAAAGATTGAACCAATTACTTCAGGATAAGGCTTTGCAGCATTAGATTCCTTTTCTGCTTATTTGGAGATATTTTTCTGATGCTATAAATCAGAACGGGATATGAGTTTAAAGTAACCTGAGGTTTTATTAGATGTTAGGGAAGAAAGTGTGATAAAACTAAGAAGGTCGTGTAGAAATAGAAGTGCTGGAAGATTAATTTAGGCATAAAATTCAACTCTAATTTCGGTAAGATGTGGGACCTATGAAACATGCATTCCAGAAAATCTCCTGAGACCACCTCCTTATGTTCAAGATGTAGTGCTTCCCATAGAGGGTTACTCTGCTCCTTGCTTTTTGTTTTCATGCAACTCATCAGAGGTTTCTCTGACCCTATCAATTTATTCAAGACTGTCAAATAATTGTGATAAAAATCCACTCCGCATAACTCATGGACAAGTAGTGACATGAGGAACAGGAGATGTAGCTGCCAAGAAGCTCCAAAGGGCACATCAAAGGCAAATAAGAGAATTTCATTCAAACTGAATAATAGATCAGATCAAAGGATGGGAAGAATATTATCCAATGTTTGAATATCCAAAATTTGAAGGGAGCATAAAAACAGGAGGGGGAATGACAATTTACAAGGGTGGATAGCAATAGGATGAGGGGAATGGTTTTAAACTGAGACAGAGGAGGTTTAGGTCAGATACTGGGAGGAAGTTTTTCACACAGAAAGTGCTGGACACACTGGAACAGGCTGCCTGAGGAGGCTGTGGATGCCCCATCCCTGAAGGCATTCAAGGCCAGGCAGGATGTGGCTCTGGGCAGCCTGGTCTGCTGGTTGGTGACCCTGCACGTAGCAGGGGGGTGAAACTAGATGATCAATCTTTTCAACCCAGGCCATCCCATGATTCTATGATTCCAAGATACTATTGTTTTTTTCCCTTCTTTGTCTTCTGATGTTATTGTGGATCATCTTTCAACATCCAGTCCAGAAAGAGATGCTTTCTGAAGCTAAGGGCAAGAATACAGGGCTCAGACAAAGGGAACCCAAATGACTACCTAATTAGTTTTGAAGAGCTGATGGCCACAAAGGCTACCAAAGTCATGATACTTTGTGATATTTTAAATAAAACTAATTATAACTGCTATAACAAAAATTACTAGGAACATTTTCCTCATCAATTCATTTGGATAACTACTTCTTCCCAACACTTCTAGTGCACTAGAATACTAGGAGATAGAGGAAGGTCTCACCTTCACAGGTGAGAACCACACCAAGGAGAGGCAGCTTCCCATTATATCTGGACCTCTTCATCCTGCACTGCCACTTTTTTCTCCATTAGTAATTCTTTCCCTTTTGTCATTTCATCCTTGAAAATCTGCTGGCAGTTCACTCTTCCTGGAATCTATATCCTGACCAGCAGGAAAATGGACAAGATGTTCTAATGAGTCTTTTCCATCATGCAATCTGTGATTTTTGTCTTTATATAGCACTTCATTCCCTGTTTCCCCTTCCATCTCCTTCTACAAATTGAGACTGGCTGAAGGGAGGTTTAAAAGAGAATGAACTGTCACTTAAACTCTCTGTGTCACTCAGTCATTCTTATAAATGGGGATCTCAGATGAGTTCAGCTCTGTCAGAAAAGCTGTGTCTCAGAATTTCTCAATACTCAAGATGTGCAGAATAAATTACAAAGAACAGGTTTATCCACTTTATCCATTACTTTCAAAAGTAATATTGCTGCTCAAAAATGCTTGCAGCATGCATAAGTGTACATGTATGCACATACACACATACAGACTTCGGAAGTGCTTCCAAAAAGACAGAAGCACTGTCCAGCAACTTTCCATAAAAAACAGTGATGATCCTTACGTGTTTATACTGCACAAAGAAAACCATCACACTCTGTAGCCTGATCTGCAGCTGCCATGAAGTTCTATGTGCCCATGCCTTCCCTGGAGACTCGTGAAATTTTCGTATCTCAATTTTGTCCAGAAATATCTTAATTTCTACTGCATTTTTTAGGATTATGGACTGCCTCAACACTACAGAAGAATTCACTCCAAAGATCCATTGCAATGCACTTTTTAATACAGAATGCTATGTTCGCACTGTTCTTTACACAGCTGAAACTGAGCTAACTATAACCACACTCAGGTAACACAGGCCTCTTCAATCAACATCCCTTCATTTCTACCAGTCAGCAGGGCTGTGGGCCCAGCAGGGTGTTAAGTATACCTAGACAGGAGCTGTGTCATCAGCTGTGTTTCTGACTCACTGATACAGCTCTGCTTTTCACTGAGCACAGGCAAAACAGCAGACTGCTCGTTTCTGGTGAGTATTGCTATGCTCCAGAGCAGTAAAATACTTACATGCATGTTGAAGTCACATTTATTGCTGAACTGGGAGCACAACAGGGCACAGCTATTCTGTATCTATGTTACATACTTGTCCTAATACAAGAAGTAAACTTTTACATGTTCTACAGTGTTACATAATAACACAATCTTACATTCTGTTTTTTTCTCACTAATATTTCTAAATCCTAAATAATAACGATAAAAAATGTGCTGACATTCCTAAACTCTAATGCTAGAAATATCATTGCTATTGCTCTTATTTTATAGTGATAAGATATAGGATTCTGATTCTTTCTCCACTTGAAACCAAGTTAAGCATTATTTTGCACATGTTCTCTACCAAAAAATAGCACTAATAAAATTATTAGTGACTGCTGTACTTGTTCTGAAGCAAAAGGTGAGTTGCATCCCTGCTCTATGTGGAATTCTATTAATCTTTAGGGGAAAAAAAAGATGAAGAAACAGACATAGGAAGAGAACAAAATGGGTTTTAGGTTCAATAGGCATTATCTGAAATACTTAATAACTCCAGTATCACAACTCTTTGGTTATAATTCTGTCCAAAAGAATAGATGCGATATGATCATTTTCTCACTCTCTTTTTTGACAATTGATCAAGAAAAGTGAATGATTTCTCCCTCCAGTTCTGTCCCTCTGCTTCTGTCTCAGGAGATCATTTCCTTTGCTCATTTTCACAGCTGAGATTACAATTCTGTTTCTAATCAGTTACAGGACACATTTGTCTGTCTTGAAGTGGACTTATGTGCAAGATAAATAATAACACTGTTTACTTTCTGTGCTCTGCTAGTAAAGAAATCAAGTCTACATAAACATCGTGTAATAATCAAGCTATTTCTTATAAATATCTCAAAGGTAAGGTCATTACTGTTTTATTGTAATTGCAGGATTTTTCCTGTATGTTTCCTTACAATCCCTGTGATGCAAAAATCTGCATTAGACAAATTCCTGAAGTACAAATCTGGATGGGCCTGAAGGCAGAAAATATTACCTAGCATGCCTCAAATGAGGTGTAAAGCATCTGGTATTAAAAGCAACACATTGCATGTACTTTCATACAGCAAATCTTAAACTTTATCAGAGGTTAAAAAAAAAAAATAAATTCTAAGGTCAACGCAGTTGTTTTTTCACTAGACACCACTAAGGAAGAAACACTTCAGGATACAGAAGGAATCTGTATGCCTTTGATCTTCCCTTGAATGGCGGCAATCAGAATGGATTGGATGTTGAGTTGAGGGACATGGTTTAGTGGGAGCTATTGGTAATAGGTGAACGGTTGGACTGGATGATCTTTTAGGTCTTTTCCAACCTTGGTGATTCTATGATTCTAATCTGCTAGAACAGGCATTTCACTTTGAAGGCACAGTTCCCTCCCTCCTTGCTGCAGAAGTCGAAGGGCGCTGGGTGTTCCTTGCTGAGCCAAAATTTGCTTGTGTTTCAGAGGTTTACAACACAGCTCCTCAGAATACATTTACGTCTTCCAAACGAACAATCCCTCGCTTTTTTTCTTAGATAATTAAATACTGAGAGATGTGATAAATGTATAACATCAGCAACTTATCTGTTAAAAACCAATGAAAAAAAGTCAAGGTTTGGTGCCTGTATAGATAATACTGGGGGAAGCAAGCCCATTATACTCGGATCCTCAACACTGCTTTCTCATTAGCCCATTGGTCACGCGTTCTCTTGTTTTGTTGGGCATTTTATTTTGTCGGCCCATGACATCAGAGGCAGGTGGTGGTGGCATAGCAGGAACGGGGAAGCTCTATAAAAACAAGAACAGCCTGAGTTTGTAAATAAATTATATCCTTCACACATCAGGCACCAGCTTTTTTTCACCCTTTTATTTCTGGAACAATATTTCTGAGTTCAGGATGGATTTCCCCTGTAGGGGCAGAGATGGAGGAGTCACTCCATTAACAAAAATACATTTTTTAAATTAAAGTAGTGGCCAACTTCTGCCTTGGAAGGAACACTTAATGTTATGGGACTGTCAAAACAAACACTGGGATGGATAAAACGAGACCCCCGCACCCAGCTGTGCCCGGTTCTCGCTTTGCGAGGAGAGGGGAGGCAACGGCTGGGCGGGGGGCGTGACCCTGAGATGACCCCGGCTCAGGTGGAAAGGGCGCGAAGGACGAGGCGGGAAACCAGAACAGCTGCAAGCAAAAAAGGCGGGAAACGACGGCGGCGTTCTGCGCTCCTATTGGCTGACGGGCAGTCGGTGCACCTATATAAGGTGCGCGGGCGACCACTGAGGGACAAACGCTCACCTGAGGCCATGACTGGTGGTGAGGAATGTGGAGAGAAAGGCAGCAAGCGGAGCGCGGGCTGAGGTGAGGGGATTGGGCGGGCGCCGAGCGGGAGCTGGCAGGCTGTGAGGAGATGGGGCGGGAAAATGTAGGCTGAAGTGAGGGGATGGGGCGCGGGTCGAACGATGGCTAGCGAGCTGTAAGGGGACAGGGTGGGCGTCGAGTGAGGGCTGGTGGGCGAGCTGTGAGAGGGTGGGGTGGGAATCGAGAAGGCTGAAGCGAGGGCTATGACGGGATGGCGGGGGAGGAGGGTGTTAAATGAAACAGCGCGGGCTGTGAGGGGTCGGGAGCGGCTTGGAGCAGGTTTTGGAGGGACTAAAGGGCGGGCTGCGGGGGAGAGGGGCGTTGAGCGGTGCGGCGCGGGCTGTGAGGGAACAAGGCAGGAATTGAGCGAGACGGCGCAGGGTGTGAGGGGTTGGGCGTAGAGCGGGGACTGGCGGGGCGGAGGTGAGGCTGTGAGGGGACGGGGTGGGGTTGAGGTAATGGCTGGGGGAGGCGGGGGGCTGGCTCTGGGGGGAGTGGGGGGAGGCGGATTCGGCGCGGGCTCTGGCGCGGCTGAGGGGATGGAAGCGGGATGTGAGGGGGACGAGGCGGTCATCGAGCGGCTCTGACGGAGTGGGGCGGGCATTGTGCGCGGCTCGGCGGAACGCTGAGGGAAGTGGGGGGGCGGGCGGTGCTGCGCCGCGATTTTAGGAGCGGGGCCGGTGGGGGAGAGAAGGTGGCAAAACCACGTGCTCTGCCTGGGGATGGTGAGTGGCAGTAGGGAAGAAAGACCTGGTGTTCCAGATAACGTTTAGGGAGTGCCCTTCTGTCTTAGAAGGAAGTGGAGTATGATGGAAAGGAGGAAAGTGCTGCAGCAGTGGCAGGAGAAAGTAGGGGAAGAAGCTCAACAGAAAGGAAGGTAAAGTAGAACAAGGACAGACGCTTAGCTGTAATGTGAAATACAAATTGATAAATAAGTGTCATGGTTTTACAACTTTTTTTTTGAAGTATTCCACATAATAACATCATGTTATCATGCTGGGGATTAAAGACACCCCAGTTCTATGGATGGAACCCAAGGCCTAAAATGTTGGTAGCTGCAAACCTTACGTGGCAGTTACTGCTAACTGCCCAGGAAATGATCAAGAGAGAGATGAATTGGGTGGAAACTGCTAGGGGTTGGTATGTTCAGTAGTAGGGATTAGCATGTGAGTTTGAGAAACAATGTATAAGTTCAGCAACACAAATCTAGAAGTAACAGTTACAACGCTCTATATTTCTATATGATCATCAATAGGTGGGTAGTCCAGTTATCCCCAGTGAAAAGTTGTTGAGGAATGTAATGGAATACATTTATATTCTCCCTCAAAAAGCACGAGGACATGTTCCTGCAGTTCTAAATGCATTTTTCAAGAAAAAAGTAGCTCACGATGACCTAACACATAATGGGAGCCTTTCAAAAAAGGGAAAATGGGATGAAATGGAGACAAAGCTGATATCTATGAGACCTTGAAAAAGGTTGAACGTTTAGGTCAGTGTATTGCGTATGTTTGTCATAACTGAGTAAATGTAGAATCTCAGAGAGGTTGCGCTTCCTTGTCAGCTAATGTTCTGCCCATTGTGAGCAGTAAAGAAATGCCACTTCTGAGCACTATGTTGGACAGCTTTCTTCCTAGACCACCGACGGTCACTTCTAATTAGGATAAGGTCAATAAGAGCAATCAAGCACTAAGAAGAGGCAAAAGAAAGGCATTCTGGCCAAAAGCAGCTTTGGTGGCTGGCTGGCTGTTTGGCCTGTACGACCTGGGCTGCCCTGTAAGTCGGGGTCCGGCAGTGCCCTGAGTTCTCAGGCCCTTTGCGATGGTAGCGGTGCCTGGAGCCCCCTGTAAGCAGGGGAGGTGACTCTTTGGCTGCTGCATAGCGTGCCCAGCTCAATTTGCCCAGTCTGCCCGCCCCTGCACCCTGCGCAGCACCGGCTGGAACTCCGCGGCGCATCTGTGAGGTGAGAGAAGCTGCTCTGAGTTGTTTTTTGCTGGGACGTCTTGGGGGTGGGGGTGCCAAGTCTTCCTTGACGGGGTGGCTGTGTGCGGTGCTCCCTCAGGCCGTTGGGTTCCCAGATTGCAGCTGGTGGAGGAGGTGGTGCTGCTCAGATCTGATGGCGACCTCTTTTGGTTTCAGGAGCTGCTGCAGAAGAAAGAAGGAGCGGTGCGTGGAAGTGCGCGACGAGGGAGCAAGAAGAGGAAGCAGGAGACTGCGCGTGGGGAAAGGGAGAGGCGTTCTGGGCAAAAGCATTTCCCCGTCCCTGGGGTGTAGTCGTACTGCGATGGAGCGTGGCCGGCACCGTGGGTGACCTGGCCGGCTGTGTGCTGGGCGACCTCCCTGTAAGCAGGGCTCGGGTCTTTGCTGTAGTTGGCCTTTTGCCTTGTTGCTCCTTTGGCTGCCTGGGGAGCGTGGCCCCCTGTAAGCAGGGTGAGAGCCGCCTCTCCGCACCCGAGTGGGAAACGGAGCTCGCTGGACCCCACGGCCACCCTGTAAGCAGGGCAGTGCCGTTTTCCCCGCCCCTCTTCCTCTGGCCGCTCAGCGCTGTTGCCTGCTGGTGGCCTGTCAGCGTGGCGGCCCTGTACTCGGGCTGTGTGTCGCATCACTTGGCCTTTGGCCTTACCTGGGAACTCAGCCCCTTGGCACGTTGAGGTCCGTGTCCTCCGTGCGGCCCGGGGGCAAACACAGGCTCTTGTCTGCTGCTCGTGGGTGTGGGTTTATTCCCAGGGATTGGCTGCGCTGCGTTGTCCTTCCCTTCTGGAAAGCCACGTCTGTGTGTGTGTGCGTTCCCCTTCCTCTCCTGGTGTTTGTGGAGTGACTGAGCGATTGAGCTTTCCGTTTAGGTCTTCCTAAAAACGGCTGCAGCTTAGCTTGGACTTCCCAGGGGGGAATGGAGGACTTGGTGCATGCCGCAAGGAGGGGGTGTTCCCCTCTTAGTCCCACGAGTGCAGCGAGCGTTCTGTCTTGCCCCTTGTTTCTTTCTTAGACCAGACTGGAGCCTCATGGTAGTTCTGTGGCGGAGGCTGCTCTGTAGCCAGGGCTTGGGCCCGTCCCTGCGTGGCTGCCTGTCTTGCTGGCGGCGGGACAGCCCTGTACTCGGGGCGTGTGTCACAAGCTGTGCCGCCCCTCTTGTCCCCGGAGCAGCCCGCCCCGCCTGTAATCAGGTCTGGGGTGTCTGCAGTGCTGCAGCCGGCTGCTTTAGCCATCCAGTTGGTGGGAATGACCCCTCCCTGGCCTGATAGAGGGTGCAGGTTGAGGTGCTGCTTTGTGGTTGGGGTGGGCTCCCTGCTGTGCGGGTTGAGGTGGCTCCCGAAGACGCGGTGTTGCGCCGCAGCCGGGCGGGCCGGCCCGTACCTTGGGCGTTGGCGGGAGCCTTGTGCTCCGTGGGGCTTTGTGGAAATGGCAAGGCGTGGGGTACCGTCTACCGTCCCGTAGGCAGGGCTGGGCGTGCTCCTTCTGTGAGTGCTTGGTGAGGTGTGTTCTGAGGGCCCCCCTGTATACTCAGGCGGGCGTCTGTAGCCTGGGCCTTTTAGAGGTGCTGGCAGAGAGATTTGGGTCCGGGCTTGTGCCCTCGCTGGGATCCCGACCGCGGCCTTTGGCCGTGCTGCCCCACTGCCTGGCTGCTGAGAGTCGTTCCTGCTGCTGGGGGGGAAACCGAGCTCTGTGGCCCGCAGGGTGTCACGGACCCGCCTGTAATCAGGGTCTGGGTTTGGGAGTCTTTGTGCTCTGCTGGCAGCCCGTGCGGGGTGACCGCCCCGTTAGCGGGGTGTGGGCTCACGGTGCCCCAGACCGGGAGAGAAGGAGCCTCCCTTGGCCTGTACGACCTGGGCTGCCCTGTAAGTCGGGGTCTGGCAGTGCCCTGAGTTCTCAGGCCCTTTGCGATGGTAGCGGTGCCTGGAGCCCCCTGTAAGCAGGGGAGGTGACTCTTTGGCTGCTGCATAGCGTGCCCAGCTCAATTTGCCCAGTCTGCCCGCCCCTGCACCCTGCGCAGCACCGGCTGGAACTCCGCGGCGCATCTGTGAGGTGAGAGAAGCTGCTCTGAGTTGTTTTTTGCTGGGACGTCTTGGGGGTGGGGGTGCCAAATCTTCCTTGACGGGGTGGCTGTGTGCGGTGCTCCCTCAGGCCGTTGGGTTCCCAGATTGCAGCTGGTGGAGGAGGTGGTGCTGCTCAGATCTGATGGCGACCTCTTTTGGTTTCAGGAGCTGCTGCAGAAGATAGAAGGCGCGGCGCGTGGAAGTGCAAGATAAAATAGTACTGTATATAGAAGTGGCTTATTAGTTTTTTATTAATAAAGTCTTGTCTCTTGTGTTTTTGTGTTTTCCTTGGTTTTGTATGGCTTGCTGGTTCATACATTTTTCTTTTTTCTTTTGAGCTTTCATGTACTTTCTGCTGCATTGTTGAAGAGATGACTGTGTCTGAATATTGTCTCTAGCGTTTAGTGGTGGTTTTTTTTTTTTTTTTTTTTTTTTTTTGGTGTGTGTGTGTGTAATTTGGTGTTTTAAACTGCTGGTGTCTTTGTGTTATCCTTTTTTGATTACCATGACCTATGTTGGTTTGCGTTTTTCTTTGAATTTAAGCTTTTTTTTTTTTGGCTGTGATTGTTGTGTTTTTTTGTTTGTTTGTTTGTTTTGTAAGTTCCATTTGCTTTAATGGCCTGCTAGGCACTATCTTAAAAGTAATAATAAAAAGAAATTTAACTATGTTGAAAATGTTATAGTTAGTCTCAGTTAAGAATCCAATCTGCTTTTTAAGCCTTTTTCTCTAGGTCCATAAGGCCTGTGCCTAGTGAGGACTTCAGCGTTCTGAAGTCATGAGTCTGTAACTACAGGTCAACAAGGGCAGAAACTTCTATCTGCTTATCTGAAAGAGGTTCGCAGTGCAGAAGGTAATGATTGGTTTCCGCTGGTATAGTACTTCTGCATTGTATATGGGATTTTTTTTATCATGATGCTATTTTGTTCTAAATGTCCTTGTTCCAACTATTCACTACTGCATGTGCTGGCACTGCACTGGCTTGATGAAACTTTAATGTAGATAAACTTAACGTAAAACAGAGGCAGATTCTTCTGTGTTTCAAGCTAAACAAGTATTTCATTGATTGAAGGTCCTGAGATTTTTGCTGGGCTTTTACTTCTGTCCTACTGAAGTGGGAGTCAAACACTGCGTGATAAGTATGAGCTGTTCACACCAGTGATATAAGAATTTCAGTTATTCATGGGTACATCTCGGGCACAATTCCTAAAACAGATTTAATAATCCAGTCCAATTCTGTATGTGAGCCCGATCCAGCACAGGTACTTAGATGGCAGATTCCTAAGCAAGGTGAAAGTAGGGCCACTCATGATCCCAGAAAATGTCTAATCTCTTGTAGCATGAATAACTTGTTTATTTGTGCGTAATTTTGAGCTAATACAGCTGTGTTTAAAGCTAATTTGAACAAACAGTGCTAAATGTGCAGGGGTTTGTTTCAACAGATTTTCAGGTCTAAGCAAGATTAAATTTGTCTTTCAATTAGCACTTCTGCCGAAGCCTCCTAAAGTCAATGAGAGTCTTTTCCCTGACTTCATTTGATTTTTGGATCCACCCAAATCCTTCAGGTCATGGCCTGTAATGATTCCAGGAGCCTCCAGCTGAGCAGCATGTTGAGTCCCAATACTCACACACTTCATGCATGTGTCCACCTTCCCATGTGGTCTCTGTGCTATTATTTGCTATCTTCTTAAGACATGGGGGATTTGCTACTCCAGCTATAGTAAAGAAGCTGGAAATAAGTTGGTATTTATTCTTAAATGCTTTGATTTTTCTCTTGTGCAGAGGCACTAGAACCTTAAACATCTAGAATTTTATTTATTTGTAACTGGGGAAAAAAATAATACAATGTTTCCCTCACAATAAAAGGACACTTTGGGTGTACCTGGGGGGGCTTGTTGAACACCTTCACTTCTCTCCTTGGCTGTGCTTCTAACTGGCCAGTGCTACATGAGTGCTTGTGTGCTCAGCCAGTCCAAAATCTGTTCCCTGAGGATTGGAATTCAACTCCAGTTTTCCCATCGAATCATAGAATTGTTTGAGTTGGAGGGACTTCTAAAGGTTAGCTACTCCAACTCTGCAATGAGCAGGGACAGCTCCAGAGGGTGCTTAGAGCACTGTTTGAATACCTCTGGGGCTGGAGCATTCACTTCATCCCAGGAGTGGTCACACCACTTCTCTCAGCCCGGGACCTGAGTCAAACATCTCTGCTCAACATTGTCTGTCATGGGAACAGCATGGACAGAAAACAGGTGGTTTTTTTTTTTTTTTTTTTTTCCCCTCGTTGCCTACAATAACATAAAAGAACATGCAGACTCATTGGGATGATTGAGTAAGAGGGCATGATGGGTCTGTCTCATAGGTCAGACAGAACAAGAAGCAGAGAGAATCTCATTCTGAGCACAGACCGGCCCAGTCAGCATCAGTAGAGCCATGGCAGGTTAGTGCAGACTCGGAGGCATTCCTTCAAAGTGCAAAGTCTACTGCTGATCTGCAGGAATGAGAAGATAGAGCTGAGCTGCTGGTATTGTAGTTAGAAGGGGAATATGCAAAGAAGGGTTTTGTCAACTACGACTGTTGAACTAGATGAACTCGGTGCAGATTCCATGACAGCAAAAAGAGGAGGTAGAGAACATGTTAGTGCATGCAGCAGTGAGCAAGCCATAGTTGACAATAGCAAAAAGGGAAGAGGGACTACAAAGAGGGGAGAAGGGCTGATCTAGGAAGGAGGGGGGACTGTGCTTAGCTCTGTTATTCCCCAAGCTGCTTACGTGTTTTCCATGGGTTTGCTTATGGGGAAGCGAAGAGAATCTTTGCTCTGGGACTGGGGACAGGAGGGAGGTGGTTAACAGCCTGCTGCCTCCCTGGGAATGGCAGTGACACCTGACTGGGAACTTGGGGAAAGAGTTGGCGGCTTATTAAAGCAGCCGGACCCCGGCTGAACCCCATGACTACACACTAGGATTGCTGTGTGCCCCTTGATAACTCACAGCTGCTGATAAAGTCCACTGGTAATGGCTTTTTGCTAATGAGAAAAGTGCTGCTGATTATGACAAATAGCCTTGGACCAACAGGCTAAGCTGCTACATAGGCTCCCAATTGTCAGTCTGGATGATTTTTGCATTTCATTATTTCTTTCCTGACGTCCAGGCTCCTTCTATCCTTAACATACTCCCAGAGCCGTGTGTCACAATTTTAATAACACTTCTTTATCTCAATTTTTTTCCCCTCTCTCCATGGGAGCTGGAAACAAAAGGCTGTTACAGAAATAATGTTTAACCTCGCTTATGTGCGGCAGGAAAAGAAACCCCCACAGCTATTGTTAAAGAATTAAAAAGGCATAAATAGGGCATATGGAGCCCACTCACCCCTTAAAGACTGATTCTTAAAATAGCTATTATTAGTATTATTTAGAGCTCTTTCATGTATACTTTCAAGGCCTGCCTTGTTTCTTTTCTCCTGTGACAAAGGTATAGCACACATCTAAGAACAGAGGGTGAAGCCTTGGGGGACAGTGACACCATCATGTTGTTCTGAATGGCTTCTAATAATATCAATATTATTTTAGAAGGAAGAACAGCAAAAACAAACAAATAAGCAAAAGCCACCAATGATTCAGAATAAACTTGCTATCTTCTTTGTAATTTCTTTCAACCATCTTTTGTACTTTTTTTTTTTTTTAAAAAAAAAAAAAAAGCATGAAATCCATTACATGGGCACAGCAGAACGAAGAGCAACATACATCCTAAGACTAGGGGTAAAAATGATGCTTTTCTGCTTTTAACTCGCAAAACAACAAATGAAGTTCACTGGGTTCTCTCCAGCCCACCGTCACGAGGATTTATCAGAGAAGACCCCTACTTTTTTGAGGATCCATGGCTGCCTATGGGCATTGGCTAGGAGATAGGGCCGAAAGTGTTCTTTGAGTACCAGCTCATGCTGCCTACTATACTGTTTATTTTCTATTATCTCATGAAGAGCAATAAAGGGAAACCACAGTCAAATAAACATCTTGTGGTGGTATCAGAGAAGGTATGGCATGCAAGTTGTTTGGGGGTATTGTATTTTCAGCCCTAGCTAGCCTACTTGTAAATGCAAAACCCAGCTTATGCAAAAGTGTTTCTGGGAGATTGTCAGAGGGGGAGATACGGGCACTGTCTCTTCCCATTTGCTATGGGCATCAAGAAGTTTTAAAAGACTGAATGACAAGGGGAAGTCTGCTAAAAAAGAGATTGTACTTTAAAAGTTAAAAATAATAATAATAAAAAAGCCCTGCTGCTCCCCTGCAACTAACTTCCAGCCTGCCTTTCTGTCTCCAAAATGTGTTCTTCATCACTGACAAATGTCTGGAAAATGCCTACAGGACCACATATGCCAATGTTGGCTATATGAATATGGCCAAAATAGAGGCCACACTTTACAAGTTTCTGCTAGCTGATGAGATTTTAACATTTCAGTTTGCATCTGTTTTTGCTGCTGTTGACTTGTAAAGTCATGATTATGCCCAAATCAATCCTTTCCAACACATAGAAATTTTATTGTACATTAATTTGAAGACATCTGCTTGAACAGCAAGAACAAGGAAATTTCAGTATTTTTCATTAATTAAACGCATTCAAAATTGGGATTTCTCAGATTTTTTTTTCTTTTTAATAGTATTTGCAATTTCTTTTCACTGTTTATGCCTAGCTTTTCTTGGCCTGACAGATTGTTATGCTTAGTGTTTAGTCTCTCCTGTATCGTGAAGCACTTTCCCACATTCCAGTTTGGCTGCTGTAAATGTGAGGGCATTGTTTTAAAGAAATATTTGTACGTTTAGGTCTATTGACCATTTATGCTATTATTTAAAGGGGTCACAGAAAAGGGCAGTTGTTATTAAAACAGAGAGGGTAAGCGAAAGCAGGAGAGAGGCAGAGGGAGCAAGAGGTAAGAAACTCATAATGGGATTTTTCATGTGGAACGATCATTTTATCTAATACGTCTGAAAATGTAATCCATTACTACTAATTACCATGCTGGCACTGAAATACAGGATCACACTTCCTTCAGATCCAGATAGGGGCCCAAATCTCCGCGCCCATTGTTCTTCCCACCCTGCCTTGCCTCCCTCCCCTTCTGTTTCTCCAAGAAGAAATTCAGGCCCTCGGACATTAGCGAGGAAGGGCCTGAGGTCTCCCTATCGTCCTAAAGCAGAAGCTAAACAATATTAGCCAATCATTTTTGATAGATGAAGCATGGAAATTAGTTCCAGAGTTTAACTGATAACTGAAACCACACAGTTACATTCCATTATGGCAGCCTTAATTGATGAGCTCATTAAGCCCATTATTAGAGAAATTGATTTCAAATAGGCACTTAAAACTGGCTGGCAAAAGAAAAAGGTGAAGAGATACCGTACAATGTGAAGAAAGTAACTAAAATACATAATGAAGCAAGTAATTTTATAGGTTTGTTTAATGAAAGCCTCAAGAGCATATTAGTTGCTGTGTGGATTTTAAACACTCATTTTATGTACTAATAAAGCTCATGTCCATTATGGGAGTTCTGAATGCTTCCAATCTTTAATGCAGCTCTGCTACTAATTAATTAATTAACCCCAGCTGAAGCAATCAATTAGTCATGCAGAATCGACACTTGAAAGGTCTGCCAGGTAGCAGTGGGTAACAGCACAGAACACTGAAGGAGAAGTTTCTTTTATAATTATTATTATCACAGGGAAAAAAAAAAAAAAAAAGCAAACAGGACTGAAATTTAAAAGCTGTTTTGGCAGCACAGTTAAAAAAAAAAAAATGATTAAGACTCTGACCTTAGATTATTTTAGAAGATGAAGCAGTGGAACAGTACAGGGAATTTTAGAGGCGGTTTCCGGTTGGAGAAGCACAACACAGCCTGTTAATGTTTGATATGTTCATCTCAAGCAGCTGCTGCTGCTGCTAAGGGTAAACACAGGCTGCTGCATGGTCCTGGGCAGCTGCATGGAAGTCCGTTTTCGTACCTGGGGGCTGAGAAAGTAAGCATGTGTGTGCAGTAAATGTAGTCATAATAAATCTCCTGAGAGCAAATCTTCCATTTATATTGCTTAATTGGGAAAACAAAAGCAGAAAAACAATCCCTGTGGTATTAGCACCTTTTTTTCCTTTTCATATCCTTCTACCTTCTCGCATGTTAAAACAGAGAGCCTGTGTTCAAAATGCTATGTATAAATGGTCTTCCATTAAACAAAGCTCATCAGCCATGGCCAATTAACCCCAGTTGTAAAGTGAGATTGCTGTCTATGTGAGCTTATGAGTGGATGAGCTGCTCTGCGGGAAGACCAGACTGAGGGTCTTCCCACTGGGAGGAGAAGTACAGGAAATTTCATTGAGGAGAGGGATCACAAAATGGAGTCTGACCATATTTCTTTTTAAAGGATTGCTACTATTACTTTTATCATTATTAGCATCAATTAAAAACAAAACAAAACAAAACAAAAACAACAACCAACCATTGAGCTTGGCCAGCTTTCTGTTACTGTCCTAAAGACTCATGGCTTGTCCTGAAGATTTGTTGGAGTCAGTAGAAGAACAGACTGAGTAAGGTTCACTCCTGATTAATATATTTTGGCACAAGGCATTTTGATGCCTTTTTAATTTGCTATTTTCAAGCTAGTGTGAAGGTAAGAATATTCCCTCTTGCTCATTCTTGGTAGTCTCATTCAGCATGGGCCCATCTAGGACTGCATTGTAAGGTGACCACACTCTAACTGTGCCCTGCTCAAGAAACTTACAGGCCCTGTCCAAGAGTGGGTCTGAGCACCTAACTGGATGGGCACTGCAACAGCAAAGAATAGTTCCCACGTCCTTTATTGGGTCTTGAATTTTATTCACAGAATTGGCACATATAGTCAAATTTTTCTGGTGACAAACTAAGAAAACTATTCAAATGGAGATCATCTGGAATATCACAGAGACCTGCCTGAAACAACCCATATTGCAACACTTTGATGGAGGGATTAATAACAAGAGGTGCTGCTGCAAAGGGGAAGATACTCTTTGGAATCTTCCCTCTCATGGACAGACCTGCATGAAAATTAGTCACAGGAAGACTGATGGTGCAAGTGATGACTTGCTGATCAAAGCAAACATGATTCTAGACTGCATCAGACAAGACATTTTAAAGCAGAAGAAAGGAAATACTGGATACAGAAACTTAGCACCAGATTTTATGTTAAAAAAGGACTATAGCTCCAAACACCATGTTCAGGAAAGATAAGTTCAAAGTGAATTGGGGCAGAAAAAAGCTATGAAAATAGCCTGGGAAATTGAAGCCTTTCTTTTTAAGAGAGCTTTGATGCTTAGCTGGGCAAAATGAAGGCTGATATGTGATGTAGATCTATCTATAAATATATCAAAGGAGAATCCTCTCCAGCAGGCTGAAAAGCTGTTTAAGCTAAAGGGTAAAGTTGGCATGACAGCAAATGCAAATCAATAAATAATATTTAAATAATAAAATTCAAATTGACCATAAATAAACTTAGACTGAAAATTAAAAGGAATTTACCTTCAGAAGCGTGAGATTTCAGAACAGCCCACAAGTAGGATAAGTTAGAGAAGGGAGTCTAAAGATTTCAGAAGGAACATTCACTTATGATAGATTATGATAAGGTCTGTATGATGGGGTTGTCTCTGATATGCCTCGGACAGGATTCTCTTTCATTTCTTTTGAGGCCTAAGCTTAGTTCATGCAACATCCAGGTGCAATTTTGGAAAGTCTCTTCGCTGTGTGTATGTGCATACAGTGAGAATCAGGAGCATAAGGGAACATTTTCAGTTACTCAGAGCGATATCAGACATTTCTTGGTCTACAATCAGAAAATAACCCATTTTTTTGTCCTAGCTGTCTTCTCTAATCTGGGTGTAAAATCAGTGCCATTCCTTTTCTGAATTTACAGCAATGAATGACTGTTGAACTTAGCCTCTGCCTATGTGAGAAAGATCAGCTGCTGTCCCATCTCCTCTTCAGTAACAGAAGGTCTGGGACTTGGAACATCTGTACTGTTGATAAGCAGTGCAGAGAATGAACCCCACATCAAATAGGGACAGGCTTTGGACAGTCCAAATGCTTACATACTTACCAGGGAAAGAGCCACCAGATCGCCCAAATAATCTGCCACCTCTGTTCACATCCAAGGACAGTATGGATGCAGAACATCAGGCTGAGTGGTGTCTGTCTTCTGCATGACTAGCAAAATAGAGGTCAGTTCACAGCATCTTCCTTACTGAAATATTAATGCAAAAAAGTTTAAGTTTAAGCTGGATTTTTTAGTTAACAGTTCTGAAGATATAAAAGTTGTATTTTGATTTGTAAATTCTACTGGAAGCCATGAAGAGAAAATAAATTTCAAGCTGTTTACTTTCCAGCTATTTCTCCCAAAGCAGAATCCAGATTCAGGGCATAAGTATGGACCCAATCTCAGCTAATTTTGACTGTGCAAAAAGAGGCAGGTTGCCTTCAGTGAGCCTGTAGTTACTGAATCTCTGCAGCTGTGCAACATTTTCCAGTTTTCATTCCCAGAACTCCAACTGAAAGTATCATCATTTTATCCCCTTATTTCATTTTACTTTTGACGAAGTAATTATTTTTTCTTTGGGAGCAATCCATTCTCCACCCTGTTGCTCCAAAAGGTACTGGTTTATTAAGAGTGGGCCTTTCTAACTTAGAAATTGTGAACATGTCCCCACACCAAGGAAAAAAAAGATTTTTAAAGTTTAGGCATGTTGATACCAGAATGGAAATAAAGCAGTAAATTAGGGAGAGGATAATTAAGGGGAAGTGAACATTATAGACATAACAACATTCTTAGAAGACAGGTAGCCTGCAATGGTTCAATTTGCACTGAGATAACGTAGGAGCAATTGTACCACAAGTGAGAAATTCTTGGGGTAGAAGCAGAAATGATCGACTGATGGATTGTATGCCTGAAACTGCTAAAGCAGAAATGAGTACATTGCTACATCCCAGTATCAAATGAAACTAAGGAACCATTAGTGTAAGTCTTGATGACACTAAGGGAGAAAAAGAAAAGAATGTAGGCTGCAAATACATACATGTATATATATATATGATAGAATCAGCTGACTATAAATGTATAGATAACAAATAGAAAGGAGTAATGGCAAAGGTAGGACTGACGTCACTAAATCTTATCAAGGACTGATTAGTGCCTGTTTCATTCTAATCCTTCATCTGTGAGAAATCACGAGGGATATGAATCCAAGCAGATTAGAATCAGTTGAAATATTAACTCCAATACGACATAAAAACTCCAAACATCACTCCAGTAAACAAGCTTTTCTTTTTTTAAACCAAGGTTGATTATGAGCTGCTTGTTCACATGAGGCAGAGAATGAAGCCTAAGAGAATCATGTTTCTGATTTCATGTAAGTTTTGGAGCTGACCCAGACTACAAGATACAATAATTGATGTTTAAAGAAGAATAGAAAATAACATTCTCTGTTATTTTTTTTAAGCCTCCTACACTTTATATTTTATATCAGCAATTTTGGAAAATTCCCTTCATCAGCTGAATTTGAAGTACAAATTTCAATTTGCAGTTTAAGATACTGCAAGAGAGCACCTGTAGTTAACCAGCTCAGCTCTTATTCCAACTTGCAATAGGAAGGTACACTCACAATAGGAAGGTAAAAAAAATAGGACTTATACTTGGCCAGACCTGGGGTTTTGCTGTTACCATCCAGAACCCATCTAGCATCCCATCCAGAACCCAGGACATGTTCTGGGAAACAGAGGTGAGGCTGACTGCAGGGGACGTTTCTTTAGGATGGGGACCATCTCCAGACTGTAGCTCTTCTTTCACTGTGTCCCCAATTTTTGTACATTTCAGACATTCCTACAAAAAAAAATGCAGGGTAAAAATAAGAGAAGAGGTGACAAAACTCTTCCCATCCTACTGCTGACAGTATACATGCTGTCAATTATCAGCAGAGTGGCTGGGGCTTATTTCCCTACGGTTACACACAATAGAAAGGCAACCAGGGAGTTGTAAGCTAATAACCACTCGACTTTCACAAAATCTTTCTGCTACAAGATGCTGAACAATTCAAAAATGTGCCAGTATTTATATTGCATTCCAGAGTAAATAACTGTTGTCATTTTCTGCCTTCATTGTTTTAATAGTCAATTCAATTGAAAATAGGCCCATTAAAAGTATTCATTTGTAAAATACTGCACTACAGCTATTTTGTTTTTTTATTTTTATTTAGCAGTTCTGCAAACACCTACCCAGCGATTGCCATTTAAAATCCACTTAAAGGCCAATTTACACAACATTTGTGCTTGTGTAAATAAGGTTTGCTGTTATGCTAACATACGATTGCACCACTGGTGATGTTTTGAAGGATAATTCACAATTTTAAATTGTGCTGTATGACAGAAGAATTCAAGGATGTTTTAATCACAGCTTTGCTTAGCATTAATCAGATGTAAAAGCACAAGCTGTTTTGTCTGCTGCTCCCGAGCAGGCAGTGCAGAGACAAATGACTGAAAGGAGATTTACAGTTTTTTTCTACCTCAGATTTCCAATTAAGTCCCTGGTACTTAGTTAATACATTCCGCTGGAAATCTCATGATAGAGCCAATATGCAGGAAGATCCATAACACTGTTTTTGGGGAAAAAGGAAAAAAGAAAAACTGCCTAAAAGACAGCCTCCATAGATTTGCTAACAATAGTGTTTTTATTTTAAATAACTGTAATTTTTCCTCTGGGCATTGCTGCAGATTATGCATTTTCCTTCATGATTTTTTAATGAAGGACTAATTTACCTATTGTCCTAGTGCATTGTAGACTGTATGTATGATTATTTAACACAGCACAAAATCTACTATGTCAGGATTAATTCATATTTACCAAATGTATATAAATTGCATTTCTAAATCTTCGTGGATGAATGCCAACTTGTACTAAGGCTTATTCCTTTTCTTACTAAGTACGTCTGTAAGTGCATAGAACCAGGCTGAAGAAATGCAAAGAACTGATAGTAACGATAGATTTACAAATTATCCACCAAAACCATATAAACTCTACAAAGCAGGGATGGTTTTTTATTGTAGGCTTGTACAGTGGCTAGCAAAATAGCATCCTAATGCAGGGCAGCAGCAGCTATTGCAGTACAAGTAAGAAATAAATACAAATAATGTATATACATTCGAGTATAACCATACAAAGGTTGGACTGAATATAGCAGCAATATTCCTCTGCTCCCACTAAATTTTGCATACTGTTTTCTCTTCAGAAACCCTCTCACAGTGTGTTTAACCCCTCTTCTTTGGGCTCAATTTAAAAATACAATTTTAGGGCTTCTGATCAACTGGTCTCATCAGACCCTATTCAGAGAGTCCTCTAAGCTCACCAACCTTCTATTCACATTTGTATTTCATTTCACAACACCCTAAAATCCCTGTGTATTTAACCATTTAAATGTAACCCAGATTATCAGACAAACGCTTCAAAAGCAGCTGATGGATTTTTTTATTCAAGATATCTCTCCTCCGAAAATCCTTAACTAATCCCTTTTCTCTATTTCGTTGCTGCTGGTTTACTTTTTGCTGATCCGATCCTGCCAGCTCTCAAATCAAATCATCCCCATTCCTCCAAACAGGCACACCAGGCACTGGCAAAGTGCAGAAGCAGCATGTCCTGGTACAACAATACTTTTCCCATCCAGTGCCACAGCCGATGGTGACACAGGGTTCAGACAAGCTGACTTTTACTGCTGACGCACTGAGGCTCAAGAACTTTTTGCAGTGTGATGGATGGTGTGGAGTGGTCATCTGTCAGCCAGTATCTTACATCAGAGGTATTCATGGTTAAGAATCATAAAATCACAGAATCACAGAGAAGTTTGTATTGGAAGGAACCTTAAAACCCATCTAATTCTAACTCCAAGCCATAGGAATGGACACTTCCCACCAGATTAGGTTGCCCAAAGCCTTGCCTGGAACTCTTGGTACAACCTGTTTCACTGCTTCACAACTCTCACTGTGAAAAATTTCTTCTTTATATCTAATCTAACCCTACCTTTTTTTTGTTGTTTTAAACTCTTACCTCTCAGGTGTGGGACAAAACTCAAAGGTTTCTTTTCATGTATGTTTCTTCAAAACATACATTACTGCTCTGCTCAGCATTAATAGTGTGATTACGTAACAAATTCCCAGACAAGATTTCTTTGCAACAAGATACATATTCCTTAACATAGCTCCTTGCCTATAATAAATTTAATCACCTACCTCCTATGAAAGACTGGGAGGAATGCAGGCATATCATCACTGGTCTGAAGGGAGGAGGTATTTGGGCTGTCCTCAGCCCTGAAGAAAATCTCTAAGGTTTTCTTACATTGCTATTTCCAAATTTCCCCTGCTTTCGTTCCACTGGTAGTTAAGGTATGACACAATGCACATAGTTGTCTCCCCATACGTAAATGTTGCAGAAGATATCAAGCAGTAAGGCCAGCACTGGCTGTGCATGGGCCAAGCTCCCATGCAGGAGGATCTGTAGACACAAGAAACTCCACTGGAGCTGGAATTCCCAAATCCCAAACCATGATGTCCCTGAGAAAGGACTGGACCTTGGGAGAGTTATAAAGAGCTGAGCCTGCCTTCTGAAGCTTCTCAGACCCTATGGGGTCGAAACACTTTAGAAGCCACCCTCTACGATATATCAAACTATTTCTGTCAATGCTTCTACAGCGCATCTGATAGATACTAATGGCTTCAACCAACACTCCTATTTAGCATGATTATTGTTTTCATTTTTTAAAATGCACTCCATGCTCAGTTAGTGCTAGACACACCTTCATTACTCCTATCAGTTTGGAAAATCACAGCCTCTAGACTGACATATGAGACATCTCAGGATGGCTGAAAAGCAGTTCATTATGTGAATACATCACATATCCTGGTAACATCAATTGCAGTAACAATTCTTAATGCAGCTAATAAGGTGTTTAAAGTCTCTACTGCTTTTTGGTTATCTGACTTGTTTAAGATACAAGGCTGGATTTTCATCACTTCTCAATTGGAAGGTTTAGCAGATTTACTCTTCATTAAATATATATATATATTCTTTAGGTACGCTTTTTTTTTCCCCCAGAGATTCCCCTAGTCTTATAAAGCAAAGTGAAAAGTGCCATGGTATTCCTGAGTGCAAAATGATCTGCCAGTTGTAGTGAATACAAATTGCAAGGCACTTCCATGATCATTGGCAGCTGTGGGTGTTTATGTTGCCCTCCTACAAACAAAGAAAAATCTGGACTAGTTTCTTCTTGATGGCAAGATCAGTTTAAAGAAGGAGTCATTTGTTACGTAAGGAGTAGGCAACAGAATAAATCTAGCAAGAAAGAACAGCCATTCCAATATCCTGAAGTACTCTTACCCACTAACACCACTTCTGGGTAGCAAGACCCATGCCTTTGCACTATCATTTTCTATAGCTCTCAGTACATGGAATTTAGATCAGAGGTGCCAGCTCCTTCCTTATCCTTATTGTGTTATTCATTCAACAGATCCATCTCTTACCAATTTAGAGACAAGGATGTCATGTGAAACAGCGTCACATACTTTTCACAAGTCCATGTGGTTGATATCAGTTACTCTTCCCTTATCCACCAACACTGTAACCCTAACTGGGACAGTCACAGAATTCATCAGGTGTGATTTGCCCTAAGGCAAGCCATGCTGGCTGTCACTAATCATCTTCTTATTTTCCATGTGCCTTAGCATAATTTCCAGGAGGATCTGCTCCATGATGTTGCTGGGCACAGAGGTGAAACTGACCAGCCTGTAGTTCCACCTATCCTCACCATCCCTTTAAGCTATAATGAGGCTATAATACCTCTATTATGAGCTATTATACCCATATAATGAGCTATAATACCCATAAGCTCTCAGTGCACTCCTCACCTATCCCTATGTAGAGCTTCCTGTACTTCAGCTAGCTACTGACATAGATGGCAATACCAGCCTCATCTTCCCTGCCTGTCCTTCTTTAAGAACCAGTACCCTTCCATTGCAACATTCCAGTCATAGGAGCCATCCCATCACATAGAATAATAGAATGGCCTGCCAGTAAGATCACAACCCTGCAGCCATGCACATCTCTGACTCCTCTTGTTTATTCCCCATGCTACATGTGTTTGCATAGAGGCATTTAAGTTGGGTCCCAGATTAAGGTGTTATACTGTCTGGGGTGTCTGAAATTCCTTCATGCTTCTCTTCGGGTGCTCTCCTGCTGACCTGTGACCTTCTTCATGCTCTAGCTTTGAAGCCTGCGTGCAACAGCTACGGGTCTTCATAGGCCTAATGTATCAGATGGAGAAGGACCTGCTGATGGTACGACTGAGGAAGGCACTGGGCAAACTGGGGACTGCTTTACTTCTGTGTCTGATTGTTTCGGTTCTGGCAGTAAATAAGAGACATTCAGTTTCCAGACTGACAGTACAACACATTACACAAACATTAAATTCCCTTAAAAAAATGAAAATCTCAATGGTTGAGTTATAAAATCCTCAATATAATTGTAATGGAAACATTTATATATCCCCACAGTGATAATGGGATTGCTGCAGTAATCCTACGCTGTTTACAGTGCTGATATTTTAAATAATACTTTCCATATCTTTTACTTTTCCCCTTTTTTCACAGTGATGTATACATTTTGCATCCTTTCAATGACAAACACTGAGCGAAGTGCACCAATAAATTATTTCCTCTTTGAATCCTTTTACCAAAGGGAAAAAAAAATCTATGTGCACACTGCAGCTTGCGACCAGCTAGTTAATCAGTTGCATTATTATTACCACCCACCTCATCCTGTTAAAAAGCCAGATTTTTCTACCATTTGTGCTGCTTTTAATCCATAGGAAGTCAATTTTCCACTCATATATTAGTTTATTTTATATTTTCAAATTGATTCTACTATACATTGATTTCCTGTTGTGTGTATTGTATCCTGAGCTAGGATTATACGTTTAGTGGAAGTGGATATTCCTGCCACATAAAGGTTGCCTCAGCTCTATAGGACCCTTATCTTGAAAAGGGAGAGTCCAATTTTATTGAAACAGCTAAAATCCCACTTAATTGAATTTTTTTTTTATAAGATGTACAAGCTTAGAGACTTTTGGTTTCCAATTCAACTTCAGCTTCGCGGTGTTTAAATTTCCAAACCCATAAAGACCTTTATGAAAAAGAACTTACAAATACTGTATTTCTGATATGGTGAATTACTGGAGAAGCTCAAGGTAAGAAGCAGTGAAATATCAATACTTTGTAGAACATCTTTTGATCATGCTGGCTTTTCATGGCCTGTTTAACACATTCCTATGGAAAAAGATCATGCTTGAACCTACATTTTACAATGTTAGAGCCTTGAAATGCTGCAGAGTAGAATTAGAGCTGTGCAGTGAAACAGTAAGAAACACACAGGCTGACAGCACTTGATGCAATAAAATGAGGCAACAAGAAATCCCAGTTTCAGGGTGATGCTTTTTTGCCCTGTTTGGATCCATGGGGGGTTTTGTTCTCAGCTCTCAGGGAGCCAAGATTTCAGCTATGAACACCATACAAATTTTCCCTGAGTAAATCACAGCTTACATTGCCATAGTGTTAATGTTTAGAAACTATATCCTTAAATTTTCATAGTTCTTAAGTAAATAAGATTCTTAGGGTTTTTTCTTTCAAAAGAAAAGACAAAGCTTGGAGAAAGCCAGGAATCTCCCAAGGCCAACTGCCTGGGTTGGGTTATGTTCTGCTGTGTGACCTCCCTAGCCATAGCCATGATGTCTATTACGACAGTGCCATCTTCATGACCAATGCATGCAGGTCCAGATGCTGCAAGCAGGTCTGTGAGCACATGTGCACCATTTCCCACCTTTCCGGCAAGTAGGTCCATTGTAGTATCAGACCTTTCACCACATCTTCTTCCAATCTGTGTCTTTCTTTCCGCAGTTCCTGCACATCAGTCACCCCATATGCAGATGGCAAATACAGCATGAATAGAAATGTGATCAGGAACAAAATGCAATATAAGAATTTGCCTGCTATAGCACTGCTACCCACAGATAAGTAGACAGCAAGGCAAATAGCTCTGCTCAGCAAAAGCCTTTAAGATGACAATAGGGTTTACATGCTGAACAGAGGGACTGGATGGAGGCAGCAGGACTTACACAGACACAGGACTGAGTAA
>NC_136817.1:64333038-64458038 GCF_951394365.1 Tetrao urogallus
GTTATCAGTCATGAAAATCACATCATCACACTAATTTTCTTCAGTGATGGCTCTGGGAGCAAACCTAAGGAAATGTCAGGGTGCTTTGTAATTTTGTTTCTTCTGCGATAGTCACAGAACTTGTTTGAAATGGAATATATAAACAGCACCCTAGGAAATTACACTGAAACTATTGCATTTCTTTGCAGATGCAGAATTGAACAGCTGCCATATAACACAACGAATAGAACAGTAACTGCTCACGGATGCATTTGAGTAAGTCCATTGAGCAAAATTCTCTGTATTGAATTTTTGAGACACCTGGTTTGCCAGCCACGGAAACCCGCTGCAACTCAGTGCTCATAATACTCAATATGCTCAGGTAGAACTTGTGAAGATCTCATGAAAACCACAAATCATTTCACACTGACAACAAAATTCAACTCAAACTCATTATTCCCACACAAAATGCATTTATATGTACAGTTCCTGACGGACCCTCCCTTTCCTCTCCAGATATTAATTACTTAGTGAAAAAGCAATAAGAAGTGAATCAAGTAGTTCCCCCCCCGGTAAAAAAAAAAAAAAAAAATCTCTTTCAAATACACACTTTTGCTATGAAAGTTTTCATATCTAAAAAGAAAAGAAAAATCAAATTTTGTTGTCTGAAATTTGGTAAAGATTTGGGTCAACATAAGAATACTACTATTTAATCCTGAAGATGTTGAATGGATTTTCTACTGTAGTCAGATGCAATTTTTTGCACATGAAAAACAAAACTATCTGTCCTAGCAAAAGGCTTACTTTAGTTGTTTTCTTAGGGATTAATATTGTTGTAGCACATTCCTCTCTATGTTATGGAAATAAAACCATTTTCCTGCTATGAAAATAAACTGCTCATGAGCCTCCTTTCATTTACAGCATCCTAAGACTGGCTTAGCACCACTGTCCTCAGACGTGGAACTTAGTGACTCAGAGCTCTAGGCTTAGAGCATTTGTTAAAAATTAGTGACATCCTAAACAATTATAGTAACTATGAGGACACAGGATGGGATTATTTCTTCTGATAGGACCTCAATATAGCAGAATCAAGCCCAGCTTTCTTTCCAAATGTTTTTGACTTAGCTTAAATCTGCTGACTTCATTGGAGTTGTTACTTACGTCCATGAGAGAGCATGAACAGATAAACAGCCCTGCTATGTTATGCCACTAGCCCAAAGAGCAGTGTTTATTCCATGTTCTCTGTATCTGAATTCATAATCAGTGCAGAACTAAGTCAGAATTGATGCCTGTCTTGTGGGAACCAGTGCAACTCCACTGGATTGACAGACAGACGGTCTGAGTTCCAAAGATGGGTACTTCTATAAATTTTGAAGTGATGGGTTTTACTAACAGTAGGAATTAATAAATATCCATTTCTTTTTCTTCCCTCCCTCTCTCAAAAATCAATTTAAACATTGAGCTCCGTTTTCCATTCGGCAACAAAAGACTGGTATTCCGTATTGTACATTTCCCTTCGTATTATGAATGGCATGTCACATATTGCAAGGCTACACCTGCAAGGGAAAGAATGAAGGTTGATACAATCTACTCTGGGTTCTGCAATGTCAGGACACTTATCAGTCCGTAAAATGCAAGGGTGAGATTTAGGGTTTATTTAAAAAAAAAAAAAAAAAAAAAAAAAAAAAAAAAAAAAAAAAAAAAAAAAAAAAAAAAAAAGAAAGCTGAATGAATAGATATTTTGCAGACTTGCCTGAAAGTTTATGAGGATGACAAAAAGAGCATGACACTGCTGTTGGGAACATGCATGGCTCTTGACATGCACAAATCTCAGCTTATATTGTGGACATCTGTGAATTATATTCCTCAGCCTGCACAAAGCTTCACAGGTTTTTTTTGTTTGCTTTTTTTTTTTTTTTAATTATTATTTCTTTATAAGAAGGCTCAAGGCCAACATCTCATAATCCTTTATGAAACTCTGAGAAGGGAAGGCAGTGACCACTGAAGGAGAAACTGCAGTTTGGGGAGACAAAAACCAAGGAACTTTTTAAAGTTTTCTTTTTTTCAGCCGACTCCACGTTTCACTTGAGGAATGAAGCTACTTAGAGACAAGCTACTACCTTTTACGTTTTCTTTTTGCCTCGAGTACAGCAGTTTAAACCAGGAAATAAGACTGACAGTATTTATTTATCTGGAAGCAGACTGAAAGTTCAACAGAAAGTTGTATTTTAACACGATCTGATCCTGATTCTTCTCAATGGGTCGAGTTTCCCACATTCTCTTTACTTCTGAGTCCTGCATGCTAGGTCTACAATTTGCTGCAACCACATACACATACATGCAAACCAGTCAAAGCCTGTCTATAGTAGGGATACTGATAAACACACATTGCCTCCTCCTAGGAATCTTTCCAGAATGAGTTCTTCCAGTTATGTGTAATGGACAAATGACAGCATTTTCTATTTTAGCTGTAAGTCACAGACAAGCACCGTCTATGATTAAGAATGAAATTCCCAGCAGAAATGCTTATTTTCACCAGGATCCTGCCAGCCAAGCATGGAAACCAGCACATTTGGAAATAAAACAGGAAAATGCTAGGTTGAGTTCTAAGTCAGAAAGAGAATGAGCACCAGAAATTCCCAGGCACTCTACCAACTGCTCTCATCAGAGCTGCTTGTACTACAGATACTGTCATCGTAGCCAAGGGTATTAAAACTGATGGCAACGAACAACCGAGTAGCTCCTAACCTGTGCGTGCACCCTGAACGTACTCAAGCCTTTCACACAAAAACCTGGCAACTAATTCTCAATACTTTATCCAGCCTTGTAACCACTTGAGGATTTCAGACTCATACTCCACTACAAGACTGCCTTGTTTCAACTGGCACCAAAAGAAAAGCACCTGTGGATGACACATAGGGAATAAGAATAGTGCTTTGTAGGCTATGTTCTTTCAGGAATCCTACCTGAAAAACAACCAGTGAACAGGAGGAAACATGATGTTATTCTCTTTCTGGGTTCTTTAGAATACCTGCCATAAGAACTCCCTGCTCTACGTGGCTATTTATCTGTTTGAGCACAGAATATATATGTTTCTACCAGGTAATCCACATAGCCATTTTAATAGCAGTGTTATTCCTCAGCACTAGAAAAATGAAAGATCTGTGAATTATTACAAACTCACTCAATCTCTGTCCAGGCAGCAGTGCCGTGAACTGTAAAGGCTTTTTCCTTGTTACCAAGTTACCATGGAAGATGGAATAGTCACACAAAAGCACAGGCCAGCAGAAGCTAGTATTTGTAGATGATACACAATACCAATACTTATTTTTGCCCCTGATTTATAACGTACCTCCATAATTGGGAAAAAAAAAAAAACAACAGAAAAACAACTTCCAAATTTAGAAGTGATTTAGTTTTGTTTTTAAACACCAACTTTCTCAGTTGAAGTTTTCTTTATCCAAAATAGCATTCAAGACGTTGAAGTTATCTTGTAAGAAAGCATCAGATTATGCATTGTATTGCTGTGTGAAAGTAAAACTCCTCTCTGTTAGAATTAAGTTGTTTTCTGCGAAATGCATCTTTCTCAATACATCTTGGCTCTAGAGAACATCATTTTGCAGCTTGTTATCTTGCTTTCTTTTCCAAGGATTACTGTAAGACTTAGCACATAAACTAACTGTTGACTGAAACTCTTCTATGAAGCAAAGTCAACTTTCTAACCTCTGATGTACCAAAGTTTCTCTCTGATAGATTGATTTTTTTTTTAATTGACTGTGGAATGCTACATAAAAGGAAGAAAATTCTAAGTCAAGAAGGGAAGAACTCTCTAGAAGGGAAGACACCAGATTAAGTGTCAGGAGTGCTAGATCTATGTATAGGCTCAGACAGAGACATTCTGGGGAATGCTGAGGTGCTGCACCTAGGGCAGTCCAGTATGGATAAAACCCACTTTGGAGAGATCAAGGGAATAAACACTGGTTGCTTCACAACAAATAATTTGGGAAATAAACCTGACCATAAGGAGAAGAGTCACATGCTTCTCAACAGAGCATGGCAGATGAAAGAAGCTGTAGGGAAAAGCCATGGTATTTCTTATGCCCATCCTCTGCTGTGCCTTCTACCCATTCTGTGCACCTCAAGTTGCAAAGGAGCACAAAAGCATGCCACAGAATCACAGAACAGTTGAAGTTGGAAGGGACACCTAGAGGTCATTTTGTCTAGCTCCTGCTTAAGCAGGGCTGCCAAATCAAACAGGGTAACCTACACCAGGTTGCCCACAAACATGCCCAGATGGCTTTTCATTAGCTGCAAGGATGGAGATACACTTCTCCTCTCATTTATCCTTCTACAGCTGATCTTACATATGCTCAAGATCTGGCTACTAGGAGGTACCTACTTACCACTTGGTGAAACAGTCAGCTGCACTGCTTATATTAGAACATATACCAGGGAAGCATGAAAGATGCTGCAAAGACCCGTTGCAGTAATTCTCAGCTGTCAAGGAAGGCATTACAGAACTCTGGTCACTCCATCACAAGAATTTTGCAACCAGAAAAGGCCACAGGGCTGTAAGATATTTTCCCCTCCCTCAGGGCTGAAAAACTATATTAGGCACTTCGTGCTAATAATGAGGGGCACACTGGATGGGATCCCAAATATCTCAAACGCATCACACAAATCATAGACAACATCTGCTATCCTTCCGGCATGAAATGCTTGCTCAGCACCACAAGGAATCACTGTCAAATTGCAAAACTAGACTCAATGTCTTCCCACTGACAATCAGAGAAGCATGAAAGTTCTAAATCCTGTGTGAAATAGCTAAAATCATTCAAAGCCAGAGTTTGCCATATCCACAAAGTTGTAAGCAGAAGGTAGGCTGTGGGATGTCTACTCCAATTCCTCAAAGCAACCTTTTCCTTGCCAGATTTCACACGCGTGTCACAATTTCACTTTGTTTGATTAAAACATTTGCATTATAACTTGTTTAGGGTTAAAAAAGTATTAGGAACTTAATACTTCACATTGGTTTTGGTCTGTGAATTTTTGAATCATCTAGAGAATATGAGCTCCTTGATGAAAAGTACTATTTTGTGTTATGAACCAGAAAATAATGGTCTATCAGACTATAGAAAGTGGTCTAAAGCATCTATCTTTAATCTTCTTGTGTAAGTGTTCTAGACACTGTAATTTCCAATAACAATAATGGAATAAATACCTCATTAACCCCTTTAAAGCTTCCAACACCATGACAATATCTAAATGAACTGTCAGTGGAACAGGCAGCGTTCAGTAAGACAGCAGACCAGAAAGTTAATATTGAGCTATATCCCAATGAAGTAACTGAAATGGATTCTCACCCTCAACAACCTGATGGCTTATATATTGTCACAAAATGCATAAGAAAAAAAAATTCAAAGGCTCTCATAAAGTTCATAAATCACTTCACATTTCAAATCAGCTTTGAAATGAGATAAAACAGCACTTACAAAATTTTGGAATGGAATATTTGCTTACACAGAATTTAACTCACAGAGCCACTTCTTTGAGCTTCATACTTACACATTTCTGATCCATAAAGCTATTGATATTACACTATTACTATCATAAATTATTGTTCTGACAGACTAATTGCTGAGCTGAGTGCCATGGATATTTATTGAATAGGAAGTAAAAGTGTAATATTCACATAACAATAAAAAGTATAGATTTGGCTTTAGGGAACAATTCGCAGTGCCTGAATGCATCAGAAAGGAATATAGGGAACTTGTGGAAAAAAAAAAAAAAAAAAAAAAAAAAAAAAAAAAAAAGAAGAAGAAGAATTAATAATTAAAGTATGGGCTTGTGGTGGAAGCGTCTAGATCAAAATCAAAGCATGTGAGTGAAAAAATTAGGACTATATTATACAAGACACTGGACATTCTATTGACTTGAACACCATGGTAATAGCCACTGAGGTAAATGCACCAGAAAAGAGAAATAGAGAACAGGGAAAATAAAGCAAGGAGAAAGAGTTCTGCTTTGCATGCAAGTAGGGAGGACATAATATCAATGATGAGTTCTGTCACACAGTTCTGAGAGAAACATTTTACCCTGTATGGGGTGATGCATAGATTCCATTGAAGGAAATATTAAGTAATTCTAAACAAAATTAAGGCTGATATTTTCAAAACTACTTAAAAGCTAAAATACCAAGTTCTCTATAAAATGTCTGTCATCTAAACACATGGAACTCTACAAAGCTTTGCAAATCCCATCTTAAATGAAATCAAATCAATTTTTCAAACAGCAGTTACTGGTGCATTGTAATCTTGCTCAATTCACGGTAGACTGAATTTCAAAAGAACTTAAGGTGCACATCTGAATTCTAAAAGCTTGAAAAAATCTGGATATCAAATATGAAACATCTTAATAGAGGACATATTTTGAGAGCTCGGGGACCTCTGCTGAAAACCAAGCATTTTAAATGCAGCCAAAAATTATTCATGATAAAAAAATCAACACGTACAAATCAGAATTCAGATGTGAAAACATACCTTCAAGAATGAAACCTGACAAGGATCCACTGTGGTAAAGTGGAAGGACTGTGCACCTAGGCCTCCTGACACCAGAGATCACTTGAACCCTGAGTTATTACTGAGAGCTCTTTCCATTCAAACTCAGGAAGAAATTTCCTGTCAGAAGAAAGCCAACCCCCAGGGTACCTATTGATGAGATATCCTGGGAAGATCTGTGGTTGTGTGTCACTAACTTTGACACCAGGCAGTGATCTGAAATCGCACCTCTCCACCTTCTGCACCTTGGGCAAGTTTACTTTCTTCTAGCTGCTTTTATTTTCAAAGTCTTTCTAATTGCTTTGAGAAGCCGATCACAGCAGACGTATGCAGGCATTGAACTGAACCGCATGGCAACAGGTTTCTATGTTTTTTTCCTCATTATTAGTGGTCAGGTATTGGCACTCAATCCATTGTTGAGTATAATGATAATGGCTTGTTATTCAGAAAACAGAGTATCTCACGCTCAGTCAAGACACTCAAGGCACAGAAACTTTAGAAGCAATAGAGTAGAAGAGATCAAAGTAGCTCTTTACTACCACCATTTACCTGCAGTTGGGGGGGGATTCTTGCATCCAAAGGAGTCACATGCATGTTTGGCTTTCATCACACATCTGACTCACCAAGTTATATCTAAACTCACTTATTTTCTTACCCAAAATGGGCCAATTTGGTCTAGATGGCTGATATTTCTATCAAAATGTGTTCTAGCACAGAGCACCCGGACTGAGACCAACACTTTTGCTTACTCCCATGTCCTACTGAACGTCCCCTGGAGCAAAAGAAAAAAAAGATATCAGAGATCAAACAGGGTTTTCCCTGCTCTCCAAGCATTCAGGCAATCTGATTGCCCCAGTACTCTGAAGAGGCTAATGTTCATCATGATCATAGAATGGCCTAGGTTGAAAAGGACCACAGTGGTCATCTAGTTTCAACCCCCTGCTGCGTGCAGGGTCACCAATCACCAGACCAGGCTGCCCAGAGCCACATCCAGCCTGGCCTTGAATGCCTCAGGGATGGGGCATCCACAGCCTCCTTGGGCAACCTGTTCTCCCCTTGGGCAACCCTGTCACCACCCTCTGTGTGAAAAACTTCTTCCTAATATTCAACATAAGGCTCCCCTGTCTCAGTTTAAAACCATGACAAACCAGGAAAGTTCAGATACACAGTTTCTCCTGTAGAGATAGGTCAACCTGAGCATAAGGGTCCATGAATTTTTCTTGTCTTTTCCAGCATTTGGGCAGAAAAGTCGTAGTCATCGATACAAGCAAAATTCAATAATACAAGCTGTATTCAAGAGAGGAAAACTGACCCAGCTTAAGTTGCTGCTCACTTGAAAACCCCCGCTAGATCTGTCCTCTCTTCTCTAAGGCCATCCTAAGACTGATAGAAATGATGCTTACCCAAGGACAGCCCTGATCCTTCAATCAAAAGCTCAAGTACGAAACTGTGCAAACAGATCCTCTGTGAACCACACCTATGGTTTAAGACTGGAGTCTGGGACAGTGCACAGCCTGAAATTTAACAATATTAGATTAGGCAGAATGGTCTCTAGGCTTTTTTTATTTGTGCTAGGTGTACTTTGTGCCCAAATTCTTTGAGCTAGTCAATAAGCAATTAGTATCTTATGACAAAGCACAAGCGACAGTGTTAATAGCAGTTTGTAGCTACTTGCACACATGAGAGCTGAGAATAATTTTATGACTCCAGTAGAAGTGCATGTAACAAACAGAAGTCAATTGGTATGACCATAATGATTGTATCCTCTCAATGCCTGTAGAAAATAGCCTTATGCAAATCAGTTAATTAGCATCAAAGTGCACTTGTTCACAGACTGTTCAGCTGTTCTATCCAATACCTGAAGAAGCTTTCCGAAAAGAAATTCAGTATATTTTTAACAACAACAACAAAAAAACCCACTTCAGAAGGCACTCAAAATCTAAAACTTAAAGATCCAGTGTAAAGTACACTTTACAATAGTGTTTTACAATTTTGTAACTCATTAGTTCTAAAATTTATAATACCAGACTTCTTAAAAAGAGACTTTTAAACATGAAGATGATAAAAATGCATGAGGTTATTGCAGTGACACAAGCACTTCCACTGAAAATTTCAAGCCGTCTGGATTTTAGTACTAAAATTTACACTATCTCCATCCTATTCTTTCAGAATTGCATTCAGAACAAATGAGCTAACACTCCTTACAGCAGTGTTATCATATTCTACTCTCTATTATTTCACTTGCTAAATGTTTTCTTTCCCAAGACTCTCAAACTGATTTAATACCCTTCCTGCTTAGCTTCTACTTTATGCACAGAAGTACAAGCCTTTTGCATCAATTTAAAGCCAATGTGATGAATGGAATTTAATGATCTTTTTTGTACAGTTCTGTATAACACTAAACAATGGCCAATGCATTCATTCACAATCAGTTTTTTTGCCTTGTTTTTAATTAGCTTCCTATCTGGAGGGGCCATGTGAAAAATTGCACCTTGGGCCTTACTACATCTTTCTTTTATAAAATGTATGTACAACAAATAAAAAGCACATTTTAACCTACCTGCTACCTATTACGTTAAATGTCATTACTACTAAAGACTGGCAGCTCAGCTAACAAACATCCTCATTATTTTACTCCAGCTCTACTTTGTGTATAGTCAATCAAATCATGCTTGATTTATGTCAGATGCTAACAAAATACAGTATAAAGAGAGCCATTGAGTACAATTCAGTGATTCTGTGTTTATTCACCTCTAAGCTATGAAGCTAAAGTGGATACCATTTATAACTAAGACATGCATTCTTCATGGCCATAAGAGTTAGCAGGCCATAGCTAGAGCACTTTTAAGGCTGAGGGAATATAAAGTGCTCCTATGAGCAGACTCAATATTTTTTTTGAGTATACAAATTAAAAACTGATATAAAGATAGAAAACAGTACGAGGACTAGATTTTTTTTTTTTTCCTTTTTATTGGAGAAGCTGTCTGATGGATCTAAAATAGCCTAGTTTGCAATGTAGGCCTCATTATAAATGGTCAGTGATTTTAGTACTTCCCAAAGGTGACTTTCTACAAGGAATGGCTTTTAAGAGTATGTCTACATTATGCTTTTAGTCACATAGGTTAATGTAAGATTTTTTGGGGCTTTGCCTTGAAGGTTTTGTACATCCAGGCTATTGACCTAGGGAAGCCTGACTTGGTAGTGGAAAATTACAGAAACTCAATTGGGTTCACTGAATGATGGAAGAGCCATGAGAAATATTTGCTGCATGTCAGTTGGAAACCCTTCCCAGAGAGATCAGCACACCCTCACTGCTCCTTATTTTCAACAATTGTTTTTACTCCACAGCTAAAAGCTGATACTTACCATACAGCAAAGCTTGAAGCAGACAAGAGAGCAATGCTCAATATATTCTCAGTTTTCCCAGATAAGGAGATTCTTTACATCCAGCTTTCCAGGCCATAATGGATTTCTTGAAGTGAATAGTTTGCAAATGGGAGCTATGCACTGAAAAGCTTATAAGAAAATTCTTACTAAAAAAAAAAAAAAATCTCTAAATTGTGCACTTTTATATGTATCTCTCAAAAAACATTGTTTACTGGAATAAAAAAGTGTGAACAGTTGGACAACAAGCCTCTCAAAAATAATTCTGTTTAAAATACTATTATGTCACACACAGAAAGGATCAAATCTGCATCTCTCCAGTGCTTGACAAGGTTTTCATGGAATTGTCCTGAAAAGGTCAGATAATGACAGCAGACAATATGACTGGTTCTCATAATTTTTTTAGACCCTGAGTGGATCCAAAACCATAGTGACTAAATTAAGGTGCTTTCCATGAGTTCCTGGCAGCACAAGGACATTGAAAGGCAGCATTGGATGGGTTTCCAGATGAATACCTGTGTATCCTTACTCTGTGGGCTGGAATGCAAATCATTTGTGGTGCACTTTTTGCAAGTTGTATGTATCACTCATGAATCCTTCCACTTTAACACATACCTTTTGCCTTTGCTCAGGACCACAGCCAACAATGCTATTTAGATTGAAGCACATCTGTTGTTTTAAAATGTCACTGTAGATGCTCAACAGCATTATGTAGAATGAATTTTAAACATGTTGCCTAACTGGGCAATCAAAAATGACAATCTTCTCAGCAACCTTCCAAAACAGTTGTAATAACATTTAAGTTTTCACTTGTCCATATTTAGAAAAACTTCACAATCAAATTAAGACTTTCATCAAATGAAACAGAGAAACAAATCAAACAAACACACAATCAAAACCAGGGCACAATTTAAAAAACAAAAAACAAACAAAAAAACAACAACAAGGCAATAGCAGAGGAAACCAAGTTCTTCCTTTTATACTTCACTGATATAGTGAAGAGCTTCAGCACTACATAGCATCCAAGCCTGTTTTTTCTATGACACATCAAACCTGCAGTGTGTTAGCAGGAGAAAAAAAAGAGTTGATTACACAGATCCCACCCTGTATGGGAACTGAACCCTACAGATTAGCAGCCTTTTGTTTAAAAATATCAATGAGGAGTGTGAGGAGCAAACTTTTCCAGCTTATTTGGTGCAAAAACTTCACTTCTTCCACTTGAAAACCACTGGGAACAATTAAGTTCCAGAAACGCGGGCTAGAAATGAAGACAATGAGGAGGATGGAGCTTTTATTTTTGTGTGTTTATTTCACCAAGGGTTGACCTGTTAAAATTATGGCAACACAGCATTGAAATGATCCTAGGTCTCTGTCAGACAAATCATGGTTCCAAGTATTTTCTCTTGGTTACATCAGAAAGTATGAACTTGCAACCTTGGCCTCAGCTCTTTTAATGGCACACTGACAGGGCAAGAATAATTCACAGGTTGAGCTAATCAAAGGTGAAAAGAGAGAATCAGTAAATGTCGTATCCTTTTGCCACTTTCATCAATCCGACTAACTGAATTTGAGCTAAAGCTTGGCAAATTTTCTGCAAAGGGAAATTAATATGTAACACATCTGAGGCCTAGTGCTGGCCAGCAAAATTGGAAAGCCAGCATTATATCAGAGGGCGATTATTGAGGGAGAGAATGGCCAAAGCTGAGATAATCAGAAAGAAGCTTCTGCATGTCTCTCTCCTCTGATAGCACTGTGACCCTCCCAGCCCTTCACCTGAGTAGAAACCCTCTACTTTTCAATTTTTTCCCCATCAGAAAGATATTCTATTGCCCATTTCTGTTGCCCACACATGATTGAATCAATTCAATTACCTTGGAAAAGTTGATACATATTCAGGCCATGAAGATGCTCAGGATGGAAAGAGAGGAAAAGAGACAAAGAAATCCGTATTTACCCAATAATAAGTTTCATTTGGAGAAGGTTTGAAAACAATTCTCCCTCGCATTTGTCCCTGTCAGATCACATTATTCACAAATGAAGTTTACAAAATATCAATTCAATTTCAATAAGGGAGCCTGAATCCCAACACACGAGGGCTGAATTTACCAAATCATAACACTTGAGGGGACCCTGGTGGCTTCCAAATATTTTCCAGTCAGAGGTAATCAAAAGCAGACCGCTGAATACTAATACATCCAATTTCACCCCTTTTGTTCGCATCTGTTCCCTTATAATACTATTTTCTACACTTCCAAATCACTGATGATGGCAGTTGGAGAAAAAAAAAAAAAGGGGTGTGTGTGGGGGAGAACCATATAGCTTTAATGTTTTTATGAAAACACTCTCAAAGATGTCCAATTAATCAACTTACTGATGAATAAACCACTGAGTTTATCACAGGAAAGAAAAAATCATGATGTTCCAACCAGCACCACTCCAGGTTGGTTACTAATCTCATTCTTAGCACAGAGTGTTCCCCAGAACTCACTGCTGGCATTAAAATTCACCAGTGAGACAATAAACGTTTCTCTTCATCAATTTGTCCTCAGCTACTGCCTCAAGAAAGAGAAAAAGAAGGAAGACCAACAGTGTACCAGGTCCAGGAAAGTTTCCAATACTTCAGCTCCTGGGCCTAATCTCTCAAAAATTCATATTTTCTTGAACTGACATTGGATCAGACACTAGGTAGTAATATGACATTGGCATCTCAAAGCAGATCATATTTTTCAGAGTTTCTGATGGATCAAAGATCCTCTAGTATTCTGTGCAACATCCTTTACCATAATTTCCTTAGTTAAGTACATTGATAATCCAAAAGTTTTTCCTGAACTTAGGAAAATACAGCATTTCATGATCCACCCTTACTGCTATGCCGCCATGGTAAAAGACTTAAATCTTTAAGTCATCACATTCTAGTCAAAACGCAGAGCACGCCACTCCTACTCTGACCTTCACTGACAGATGGCCACATGTTGTGGAAAACTAGCAATTTTCTACTGAACTTCTAGGAAGCTTGGGAGAAAAGTAACTTCTAGATTACCTAATCTGTCCTGCATTCTCTGATCGTTAAGGTTCATCCAGATACTCTATAGCTAGTCCAAAAACAGCTAGGTTCTTTTGTTTCTAATCCTCAAAAACAAGAATGCATACAATAAGAAGTAACCCAAATAGGAGTCCAAAAGTGATGAATTTGATATGTGTTCAGTGGCCAAATCAAATCCTTTTTGGCAAAGAAAGACCACGAATCTTCAGACATTCCTTTCAGGTAAGCCTGTGGGGAGATTTCTCAGCTGAAGTGACTTCAGCCAAACACTTGAAATATCTATGCCACATTAGAGTACTGTACTATCTGCTTTGTGGCCTCTCTCCCTCAATAGTAATTCTGTTGGCGTATCAGAAGACAGAGATGTAAAGAATCCAAATTGTACATTAAATTCAACAGTGAGTTCGCAGCTGATGAATTGTGAATCTGTAAACTGTTATGATCCCACTGCTGAACTGCAAGAGTTAAATCAAGACCAGGGTCTGTCAGGATGAGGACCAGAAAGGATCACTGTAACTTCCTGAAGTTCCTCCACCATGTCACAATAGTATCTTTTTAGAATAAAAATGTTTGGTTGTGGTTTTTTCTTGCTGTTTGTTTTTGTGGGGGCTAGGATGTGACATTCTTCCTGCAGAGATTAAAATACACATGAAGTGATATACTGGTGTATATATATATATATATATATACCTATGTGTATGGTTAACTACATCTGTGTGGAAATGTACGAATACTCTGAATGTGTGTCTTAATAACTGCAATAAGTTAAAAGATTTGAAAACAAGTTTCATTTTACAACAACAACATGTGACTGAAAAAACACAGTACAAATTGCTTAGCATGAAATTTTACTTCTAGGCTTATTCCATTATCATATAATCTTCACAGATGTCTTTCCCAACTTGCCTTTATCTGGCTCTACATGGAAAGATATTCAGTGTATTTCTCCCATGCTGTTATAAAAATGGTTTTGTACTTTGAGAAATTATGCCAGGACAAATCCAAATAGCTCAGATTAATTTAACATTTACACCTTATTGCGAACAATCAAACCAATACTTGCAAAAAAAAAATCTTATTAAAATGGTGGTTAATCTAACAATTTACAAACCATACCATTTTTAAAAGCATAGCAATTGTTCTTAGGTCTGTCAAGACCACATGCTGTGCAGACACCTATTAAGGAATCCAAGCTTTTCTTAGTGTATTAGAAGAGTGAAAATGTGTAATTGGAAAAGAAAGGGAAAAAATCCCTACAAAAGGATTTGGCATGGACATATCCTTCAACAGCTTATTGTTATCAGTTTCACCACATAAACTAACAATGGTGCTCAAGTCTCTAGTTTCTAGTATATTAGGAGAAAATAAGCATTTAATGGTATTTTGAAAGCACTTAAACCTCATCATTATATTCTAAAATTGACCCTAGTGTTTCTGCTTCACGCAACACACTCCTACACTGATTTTATGAAACACAAGAGCTTGTTCCTCTGGAAGCCAAAAGAGACACAGCATAAATTGTGGGTTATTTCGCTGTCCTGGTTCACCACGTGTTCTCCAGAAGACTAGCAATGAAATGAGACAGATAAGTTTAGGGCGGGACCATTTTGCACAAACCATCTTTAGGAGCAATGGGCTGAAGTGCCAATTTCACAGGTGAAGCTGTGGGTCAGACAGAGACAAGATAACATCCTTATTTTTTGGCTGTTCCTTTACTAAGGAATACAAGACATTCCCATTCCCACATTCCTAAGTGTAGGAACATATATGAAAATTATATATGCTCATATGCCCATATACTATGTATTATTTGTGGCTTTTGGTCACCTCATCACAGAATTGCAGGGGTTAGAAGGGACCTCAAGAGATCATTGAGTCCAACCCTCATTGAGTTAGCCATCTAGTCAAGCATTTGATTGAGAGATTCAGAATTTTGCTTCATGGGAAGGAAAATAGAAAAGCAACTCTTCCATCCTAAAATAAGAGTTCTTCAGCAAGTAATGTTTCGGTATATGTCTTTGACTGCCATATGTTTTCCACCACAAGTGTCTCCCTCTGAGCCAGCTGCTCCATTCTGCTATGCGAACTTTTCTACAGCAGAGACCTCCTGTCTAGAACTTCTGTTCATTTTGTTTGAGCCGTAACAGCCTACATAAAATTGTCTTTCCTGCCTCCTTCCTGATTTTACGTCTGAACCTTTGGGAACACCACATTTCCCAGAGTTAGATACAAGACAATGAATCACTCATATTCATCATGAAGTGTTTTGAGAATGAATGTCTCTGTAGACACAGCCTATATTTCCCATTTCAAATCAAATATCTCACCTGGGAAGTCTCACTATGGTGTTGACTTTGCTTTTCACTTTGAATATTTCATACAACTTTCATAGTAATGCTCCCCACATAAAATAACTGAGATTTTAACATTAATAAATCCAAGCCCAGAGCAACACAAACAGGCTTTGAGGAGAATGCAGGCCTCCTGTACCAGACCATGCATGCAGTGTTGAATGAATAACTCATTTCAGATTGCGAGCTTGGAGCAGCATTTGGTCTACAGGGTCCACATAAGAGCTCAGAGGTTTATTCTGGACTACAGCTTTCTGCTACTTCCTATATCTGGGGATAACAGGGGATAAAGTGTATTCTCAATGGTTATTTTTATTTTGAGATAAGAAAATATATTTGACTAATGTTTCTTAAGTCAAATATATTCTTAAGTGAATATGCAGCACTGTATTCTTGCAAATCTCTCTTGCGGCTTCATGCAAGTCCCTCAGTATTGGCCAAGAGAAACATCCATAATATCAGCTTTAGTTTTGCTTATCATTTTGCTTTCAAACACTCAGTGCTGGAACGTTTGAATTGCTGATACCACAAGAGACTTTTTAAAATGTAAAAATATCTGCTGCCACTGTAAATTGAGAGGGAAAAAGCTTCTAAACCTCAAAACATTTTGATCTGTTTCAAGGATTTAAGCAGTCACTTTTACAGAGTCTAAATTAGTAAATGTAAGTTAAACCTTGATTTGCAATGGAAACAAATTTTCAAGCTCAGAGTTTGAAGCTCAGGATCTGCGTTGCCTGGATTTATCCTAAACTTTATGTTCTCTCTCCTCTGCCTGAGCTTTCCCTGTTTTCAGTGCAGAGACACCAGCTAAACTATGTCACAGAAATTGTCTCCACAAGCTCAAACAAGCTTAATAAGGAAAATATTATGAGTTATTGCTCACTCCAATTTCTTGAACCAACCTGAAATTTGGAGTCAACATAGAAATGGAAGCAAATGACCCCATGCAATGATAATGCTCAAGAAAGCACTGCAAGCTCAAACTCATTCTAGTAATTTATTTTTCCTCCTGTTAACCAATGTTAATTGTATGTACTGAAGACCGTCCTAATAATTCACACCAGACCTCCATGCTGCTAAACCGACTCTGCCTCTTTTTCCTCACTACAAACAGTGGCAAAGCACTCAAAAAATATTTTAGTGTAAATATATTTAAATTATTTATTGCACATAGCACAAAAAGGCAGAGACCCAGAGTGGATGTTTTGCTGCCTTTTCTCATATCTGTAAGACTGTTGTATTTGCTCTGAAGTCTTTATGTCCGAGGAGAGTAACTGGCATGCTATTCTCAGGATACATTCATCTTAGGACAAAAGCATGCTGTAAAATGAGATGATCATAATGAGATTTAAAGTTATTATATGCAAAAGCTGAAGCAACATATAGTAAGTTCCTGGCATTTTCATTTACTAGTGAAAAAAAAAATCACATAGCTACTGTAGATATGCTTTTAAAAGCCTGGAAAAGATCCGCAAGGCCTGACATCTATATTTTGCAGTTAGGTTTACAGAATTATTTTAAGCGAACTTTTATGAGAGGAGGAAGAGAAATAACAGTGCTTTCTATTAGTAGAACAGGAAATTTCACCAAAGGCATAATGAATTAAAAAAATATAAGTTTCACTACAACATTAAAAGCCTTATTGTCTTTAACACTATTGATATATTAAATAACAATACAACCTACCTTCCTAATCCACATAGAAACAGGATGAGAATAAATAAAGCCCGCTTTAAAGTCCTGTCATTTAAGAAGGGTTTTACATAAAGGAAAACCGCACCCAAAAATATTTTACTGATATAGGGGAAGCTTTTCTCATTCTCTTCCCAGAACAGCAGAGCACACCACAGTGCAGCAGAGTATAACCTGGTGGTCAGCTATGCACAGGTAGCTCCTGCTTTCCCCAGCTCTGATTCAGCTCTTGATCTACCAAACTGCTCAACACCACTATTTGGAAGAGCTTGGTCATATTTTCTCATTCCCTTAATTTGGTGAATGCGTTAACCAGGCATATACAAATTTAATGCTATAACTGCTCTTCCCATACTTTACAATTTACTGGGAAAAAGCAAGTTTGGGGGAGCTAAGCTTCTAAAGGGTTGAAGTCTTTCATTACAAAGATTCTGTTTTAGAACTTTCCTCCTGCCAGGATCTTGAAAACTGCAGAAGGCAAAATGGTAGCAAAAGCAACTGAAAAAATATCAGCTACACTGGGAAGAATGAGACTAGTCAAAGATAAGCCTCCAGAGAAAAAGAATTATTTGGGCAACACTTTCAGAAAGTGCTAGGAAAAAAAAAAAAAAAAAAAAAAAAAAAAAAAAAAAGAGTTGCTTAAGAGATAGCTCAGCTTCTGATTCTGTTTTTAATGGCTGTCACTTGGACAGTGAATGAAATCAGTGTGAGAACTTAAACTGCTGAACTTAGTTCAGTGTTACTAGCATACCTGTCTTGAAATGATGATACAGCAAATTATATCTTAAAGAGGTTCTGTAATAACTGGGATATCTTTTTATATTTAGGAAACTTCACATGGCACAATGGCATTGAGAATTTACATTCCACTATCAAATCCCACTTTGACAGCTATGTTCTGAAAAGTTACTGAACACTTATGTAGACTGTCACCACAAAAACACTTCCTCTGAAGCAGTGAATAAATTGGGATTATTAAAATCAAACCTATGAGAGCATCAACACCTAAGAAATTCAATAAAGTGAAACCTCCAGAAGAGATTCAATGAAGGCCTCATAATACAGTGAAATGCCACACAGACCCATCAAATAAGGTTTTGGAGATATGCAAGCATTCATATGTCCATGATGCTGGTAATTTTGCCTAGAACTTCACAGCAATTATAGAAGAATTCATTCAGAATTGCAGTTAGAAAAGAATCACAACTGTCACATACATCCCCAGTGCAGCCTTAATAGACCTGCCTGTAAATTTTAAGTTATCAGAGAATCAATTATTATAGTTCAGGGTAACTGACAAAAGCCTGCATCAGAACACAAACAATAGTGCCATGCCAGCAGTCCCAGCACAGTGGCCACAGTGACTGAGATGAATTTTCCCTCTCATGCAAAGGGACAGAAACTGTGCATCAGAGTTGACACACAGAGGCAAGATTCAATCCTACAGTTTGCATTGCTTGCACTATTCCTATTTTCTGGCTAAATGGAGATTAGCTCATAGAGCTATTATTACAGCTTACATTGGTGTGGGCCACCTGGATCCATACCCAGCAGAATCTTCCTTCTGAACCTGCAGTCAGTCAGACTGATAATCTCACTATTGAAACTACTACAAACAGTATGATGGTAATAGGAGTCCACGTTTTTGTTTCCTCTCATCTTTTCAGGTAGGTGGGTGCCATTTTGGGAGTTAGAAATAAAAACTGAAGCACAGTGAATATTTTAATTCTGCACAGTGACCACTTGAACCAGTTGTGTATTACTTAATCTATCAATCCCAGATCCATGTCTCACACTCCAAAGCAAGAATCCTGCTCTGCTTGAGGATAATGCTGAAGTCACATTCTGAGCCCATGCATTTTATTTCTACATCTTCCTAAGTAAGTCTTCCCTATTTCACCAAGATAATGTGCTGAATTTGATGAAACCACGTGCTCCTAGAAACATTACTCATGCATGCCTAATACTTCAAAGGATATAATTTCAAGGCTTTAGGGTAATCATTAGTTTATAGTTTTCTCTGTCTGATTCAATATCTGCTTTGGAAAATTTGCTTCAGAATTAGTGTCCCATTATGTATTTTTCTCATTTATTATTTTCCTTTCACGTTTCCAATGCTGCCTAGAGTATTGACTGGCTTTCACAACTCTTCACAACTTATTTCACCTCCTTCTCTGGATCACTAACAGTACAGAGAAAAGTATTTCTGTTCCAGAAAAAGTCTGCATGTTTATTTAAGCATTGTTGAAGTCCACAGCAGGCAAGCAACTCCATTAAAATAAACATAAGCCCAAGGACTTTCCGAGCAAGGACCTGTATCACAAACTGAGCACCACCCTGCTCAGTGGCATTACTGCCAGCAGCATTGCATACATTCACTGTCGCTGTCCTTTATGCTCCAATTTTTCTATCAGCATCATTCATTTTAAGGCAGACAGAATAAATTTTGTGGGTACTTTTACAAGAGATCCTGAATCAAGTGTGTAATTGACCTACGAACATCTCATGGTTATTTTGGTCCATTCACCCTACTGTTCTGCAGTGTTGCAGATGCAAAATATTCATTCAATACAGTGAGACAATGGGCACAAATGAAATTAAGTAATTTTGGGCCTAGTTTCCAGCCAGAAGCTTTTCAGACTTGATGGCACCAAATCACAGCTTCCACATTTTTTCTTTTTTGTCTGTCTTCATATTATACTTGCTTTCCTGTATTCAGCTGTATCATGCAAAGTTTCCCAAGTACTTTTAAAATTAACAATCAATTTTTAGTAGCCTTGACAGCATAAAATTAATAGCACACTAAGTAGGAGCCAGTTGCCATCTTGGCTCCCTATACAGCAGTCCCATAAATCTGTACTAAAATGAGCTATACAAACAGATATAAATTCATTAATTCTTTACTTCTCTTACCAACATCTTAACACAGGCCTCTCCATTTTCTATTTCCCCGGCTTCACCTATATTTTAATTTTTTAAAAAAGACTTCCATACCTCAATTATTTTCAGCTGGTCTAATCTACCACATTTCTCATTTGCATGTAAAGTGCAGTCAATGTGAATTGATCAAAACCAAATTAACAGCAATTGGTTCCAATATTTTCCCTGTTTACACATTAGCTTGCTACCTTTAACATATAGATGTATTGAATTCAGCTTAGCAAGCTGAGCATGAATGCTGTGGCCTTTAAAGAGAAACTTATCTGTAATTAAAATCATGCACAAGTTTTAGTGGGAATTTGTTTAGTACGTAGAGAGAAAGCTGATTTTTAAAATGAATTTAGTCTAGTAGTTCACGTGTTTAATTCTGACTTAAATCTCCTAAAATTATGGAGAGTTAGCTTTATTAAGCTTCAGACCACAGGAAGATTATGTCGAGTTCTAGGTGGGTTATTGAAAAAAAAAAAAAATCAAAAAATCAAAAAATCAAAAGATAACCTTCCTTCTCACAACCGCATGCCCATTCTCAAAAATATCACTGCAAACTGATAATAAATTAAAATAGTTATAATTATTATAAGGTTTTGTTTTTTTTTTCTCCAAAAAATTGTATGGTAAATACGCACTGAAACTACAAGCACGTGATATAAATCATCCGGCACAGTGTTCAGATGACAAGTAATAAGGGCTTTAGAATAAAAACCAAAGCACATATACAGTGGTTGCTGTAAGGAAATGATTTATCCAGTATTTTATATTGAATTGCTTATTATCATTTAGAATGGTAATGGCTATGGCTTCAGAATACTGTTTAATTGCTACAGTACACTGACATGCTATGGAAAACACTGCAGTAACTGCTGTAGTTATATAATAGCATTTGCATGATCTGCACTGTAGTTTACTCTTATAGTAGATAATGTTGTATATGCAGGAACCAAATTGTTTCTCACCATATTGATTGCAATTAAGAACACAAATATGAATACAAAGATTAGCCTTTTTCCTCAAGGTATATATATCACAGGAAAGTAAAAAAATTCAAGTTTAAGACATTACTGTGCTAATGTTTCTATGAAAATAATTACAGAAACAGAGATTCTGACATTTTTATAACAACTTTAAGAGAACTCTGAATTTTTGAATGAGAATTTTTATTTTCCAGGCCAGTAAAAATTTCTTCATGGAGAAGGCTGTAAGAAATTGGAACATGCTGCCTACTGAAGTTGTAGTGTCACTGTCCCTAGAGGTGCTTAAGGGACATGGGTAGTGGGCATGGTGAGGATTGGACTAGATGATCTTTGAGGTATTTCTGACCTTAATGATTCTATTCTATCTGAGGCACTGATACCACAGCTGACAAGACACATGCCCTAACTCACACCACGTGATGCTGCAATGTCTGGCTGAGAACTGGATGAAATTGCAGTCTATAAGCTGATGAAACAGTAGTGTGGTGACCTATATGAAACAAACTCTGAAGACAGCTTGTCTCTTGGTATCTTGGATCTCTCTTTGGTGGTTCCTCTCACTTAAATAAAATCTGCACGTAGAACAACTGTCCACTGTTAGGATATGAACTATGTATTTTCTCCCTTGTTTCTTTACCTTGAAAATGCAATGGAAAGTTGAGAAAGGACTCAGAGCTGGCCTAATTCATAAGTGTTTCAGAGAACTAACAGACATGAGTTAACTAGATCAATCTATGCCCATGACAGTGGGGCAGTAGGCCCCAGGCACCCCCTCCCCCCCAGCCGCACAAAATGGAAAGGGAAAGGGAAAAGGGACAGGGAGATGGGAGCTGGGCTCAAGGAAGGGAAAAAAAAAAACAAAACAGTGGCAACAATCTATGGAGGAAAACTTATTTTACTAACTACAATATCGGAATGCAAGATAACGCAATATGATACAATCTAATTGAGATCAATAAATCAAATAAAATAGGAGATACAGAGTTCCTGAGATGAAGTCAAACTTGAAAAGCTTAGAACGGCTAGGAGAGCACCCTCCAGTACCCACTGCAAGGCGGTATAAGAGACCAGCCCACCCAGAAGGGCCAGATCCCATGACTTCCTTGATGTATAGGTACCCAAAATTGAAGCATTAACACTTTAACTCCCAGTGTGCTACATGATGCTATGATGTAGAATACTGAAAACCAAAAAACACAAAACCATGACACTAACACAAGTCATTGATCAAAAATACCAGCTATACTAAAATGCTTGAACAGATAGCATATTTTGATAGATTTGTTTATCTTTTTGTGATTGAAAGTAAGCTATGTGATTTACTTTGATTTGGAAGACATTATTCCCAGAGATACTGACCAACCCAGTCAATTTGTGAAACTAACTTCTCTTCAACAAAATAGCTGAAACTCTGTACAGTTAACAGATGTACAGTTAGAAGAGTAGCATGGCTAAGATGGTATTTTACAGATTGATAATTAAAAAGATTATCACGGTGGAAAAAGACAATCAAAAATGAAATGCTCACCCATATCCTAGGCTCACAGTAGAAGCGTCCAAAAGGAGGAATTTCCAGAAAGAGATTCCCAGCGGCAGTCAGCCCTTAAATGGGGTCTAGGAGAGGTGCAGCCAGGCTCCACCCTTTCTGGTCACACAGCTGAATTGCCTTCACCTGTGCTCCCACAGCTGACTCAGTCCTTGCCTCAGGTGATCAGAGGTTCAGGCCGTGACTCAGCAGTTCCCATGCCAACTCTATCTTCAAATTCAGCCATTCATTATTCTTCCCTTTTGAAAAATACTAGGTCAGGAAGTCTAAAATCAGGAAGAAAACCACATCAGAGGGCTCACATCATCAGTAATACAGTGAGGGATAAGTCTCGGTGAAATAATTTAAAAAACCCAAAACCAATAACTCTCTTGTTTAATTAAAAATATGGCATTTGATAACACAGGATTTAAATAATTTGCTCAACTCTTCTGCTAAAAAAAAGAGTTTGCAAAAAAGTTTTTAGGAAAATTCAATATGAGAGCAACTCCTGCCTCACTTTGTAGACTTCTGTAGTTTCAAGAAGCAATTGATGGCAGGGACATTGATGTACGATAAATGTAGCATGCAATCACTCTGATTGTTTGTTATCATGACATTTTACAAACACTGCTTCTCTGTCATTTTCTAAAGTATTGTTTTAGAGGGTTGTGACAGAGGTAAAAGAAATAAAAAAAGAACAAAACAAGAAGAAATGTCATCCCATCTCCCTAGACAAGCTAGATTGAAAAATTGAAGAGAAACTGACTTGGATGAGATAGATTCGTAGCGCTGACCTGTACAAGAAAAATCAGAATTAGATTTTGAGATTACTGGAGTAATCAAACCACAGATTCTTTTCACAGGGGTTTACAGTAGACTATCTATACACTATATTGAGTGTGGCAGTGCTCGTTTGCAGTTAGAGCAAGAACTTGCTGGATTTTATTTTTTTATTTGATTCTGCTACTGACAGAATGTGTGACCTTGAGGTTCAGATCCCAACTTGTGAGATGGGGATAATAATCTTAACCTACTTTGCAGCCAAAGAAATGAAATCTCTCTTCAAGCGCCTGAAGCCAATAATTAATGCTATATATTCTTTATTGTTTTTCATATTTTGTAATTGAAAATAAATAAGCCTTAAACTTTAAAACAAAAATGAACATCTTCCAGCACTGACCATAACTCACACTCAGCACAAACATTGCATTTTCAAATGGGAGACCTCTTTCAATCACTCTTTCAATTCCTTCAGCCACATAAAAAAGGTCTGAACGTGGAATTGGTATACTCATTTGTGGCGCTCAAATATGCATTTTACATACATCTAACAGTATCTTTCAGGCATTGTATCCAGCTAAAATTCCTGTCTGAAGCCTTTATTGTGTCTTCACTTGATCATTCCATGCCCTTTTTCTGTTTGCGTTGGTCTATTGGCCAACTGCCATCAGCCATCTGATGATTGCAGCAGCCCCTTACCCTTCCAATCACATTACACCTAAGAGCAACTTTTTTGACCTTAAAGACTTATTCCACTTTGCTCCTTTTGTCAAACCGGTTTAGCAATCTATTGCAATGCCATCTCTGAGCTAGTTTTGCTTTTCAGCCAATTCATTTTGTTTTTAATTTATAATTGTATAGGACAGAAACAGTTTCTTCTACTTATATTTGCAGTACTCACATGGGACATGTCAAGTCCCATTTAACACTTTTGAAGCCATCACAGTTTTAATATTTACCGCCAAAAAGAGAGCAAATCTAAAAGCCTGAAGAATTCCTGATTTTCATTGCTCTGGAGAAATGGAAAGAGCAAGTATACAAGAACTATGTAGTGCAAATTTCACTAAGGTTATGCCACAGTGGGATTAGAAAAACCTAAATGCAGAAATGACCCTGGATCAAAATGCGTGGATATAAACTAATTGATTTTTATTTATTTTTATTTTTTAATCTGGAACTTACAAGATGGTTTCTAATTAGTGAAGAGCTTTTTTTTTTTTTTTTAACAATAAGAATAGTGAAGCACTGGGACAGGCTGCCCAGAGAGGTGGTGGATGCCCTCTTCCCAGAGACGTTCAAGATCAGGCAGGAGGCACTCTGAGCACCTGATGGAGCTGTAAATGTCTCTGTTCATTGCAGGGGAGTTGGATCAGATGGTCTTTATGCTTCCCTTCCAACTCAGTATGATTCTATGAAGAGATGAAGTTAAGAATTACCTTCTTTGGTCAATGAGTTTCAGCAAGGATTTGGGAGTAGAGTACCAAAGTGGTTTCAGTGGAAGTTTGGTCAGTTGATAAAGTGCAATGCAGTGTAGCCATGTAGGCAGAAGAGTGGGTGACAGTGAAAGCTGTTCCTAATAATGAGTATTTAATGAGCCAACATGTAGTTCAAAGCGGAATTATATTCTCCATCACAAGCTGATAGGTTTTTAAGTATTTCTACACAGAAAAGAAGAAAAAAAAAGCCAACTTCTCGCCAACGTAGGTGTGATACCATCCCACACTTACTTAATGTTACATGTCATGATTTACATAAAGCATATAAAAAGGCATGTAACATACGTAGTGGTTTCAACTATCAGCTCTGCAAACAGCCTGAACTCTGAGATTTGGAAACTTCCTTTCTTACATGTGGCCAAGATCAGTAACAGTTCTAAATCCAACACATAACTACAGTGATACCTGGGTAATCCCACTATTTCCAGGAGATATTTTTTTTACAGAAAAAGAGAAATTAGCCCAGCCTAAATGCCTGAATCCAGTAAGCAATTCATCTGATGATCTGACTGGGTCAACAGAGAAGTTTTCATACCTACTTATCACCCCTTTGTCTTTAGGGAGGATCTTGAGGCAGTTTATGTCAGGCATCTGTGACATAACTTTCACTTTCTATTCATCTATGGCACTGTACATCTACAGGAATTATTAGCAATATTATAAGGTTCCAACAAAAGTGAGCTAGAAAATACACACTATTCATTTTCAGCAATGTAACAAAATACCACCATTTTCATTCCCAAGGCTTCAAAGCAGATGTAGTTATGCTGATACAGCAGCAGATATTCTCTGGGGCCTACCATAAGCTATGCAGGTAGGAGGATAGATGAATACAGCAGCAAACATGGGCTAGATGAAAAGGAAAACTAACTGCGAGCAACTGATTAAGGTGGCTCCAGCTTGCTGTCAAATACACAGACCAATTCTCAGGGACTCATTCCTAAGGTTATAACTTAGAACAAAGGGTATTTTTAAAACCTTCAAAATTTGTATTTTCCTATTGGTAAAAGATTCTTCTTGTGTTACCAAAGCACAGAACACATCAGAACTAGATTTAAAACAAAACATGAGTTTTTCAGCTTAACTGAATAATTTCTGACTTTTTTTTTTTTTTACATTTACAATTTACCACTGTTGTATAAATGAGCTAGCATAGGCTTTTAATTCCCAGAGAGTTCTTGTTTAACTAGGAGGATCCAAGTCTTGTATATATCTATAGCATGATTCTGAGAAATCTATTTTATTGGTCTTTGAATGGAGTTATTCAAGTAATACATTGAGACAGCAAGTGACAGTAGTTCATACTGACCTTGAATTCACTGTGCAGGAATAAATGTGATGTCAAGTCTTATTCTTTTGCATGTTAAGCACCTTGATAATTTTGTAGAGCTGAAACTGTGCAAGCAAGCAATTTTAAGAGACTATAAAGTTAACCTACATCTCTTTCAGCTCCTTGGCCAAACCCCAAAATGAACAGCTTAGGGAAGATAACATGTGGAGACAGGTACAATTCTGAACTTCACAGCAAACATCACAAGCTTTTATGCAAATTTTGCATGGGAGCAATTGAATCTGGCACCAGTTGATGCATGCTGCCTCTAGTAAAGGCAGGGATTGGGCTGCAGCTCCTTAACACTGTACTGCTGGTCTGCAGGAAAACCCTGGACTTCTTCAGTCACTGCCAACTGTACATTTTTCTGGATAAAACAGAATTTGGCTCATGGTGGGTTGCTGGCTCCCACTTTTGGTAGGCTTATGCTTCTGCACTGCCCTCTGCAGAAAAAAGGATAAAAGCTGCAGAACTTTCTTCACATGTTTTTGACTCTAACCCAAGTGGCTTTGTATATAACCAGGGATTTAGCCATTTTGTAGATGAATTCTGAACAGGATGTGCTTGGGATAACGGCTGTTTCCATTTTCTCATACTGTCATCTCAAAATGAGCACTCATTAAAAAAAACAACCAACCAACCAAACAAAAAAGCAGTATTCAATATTCATTGTGAAAGCTGTAATCCCTCTAGAGAGCAGATACGCCATGTGACTTAGCTGATCGAGTAGACATAGCCGTGCACACCAAAGGTGTAGCTGATGCCCAGAGATAGTGGATGACCTAATAGCTTGTGTTTTGCCTGCATGACAATGTTCGCATATAATTCATTAAACAGGAATATTCAAAATTCAGACTGTGTCAGATCACTTCAGCCCCGCAAACTGAGGACATCTAAGTACCATTAAGGAACTGTGTTAGAATGATTCTCCTGTACACAAAGTCTGTAGCAGTATGAGGAATTAAATCCAGGCTGTCCACATTCAAGACAAATACCATAACAACTGAACCATCCTCCTTCCGTAAAAGTAATGTACAATAGGAGTCTCTGTTTCCAAAAAATACAGGGTGTCATCCTCCAATACATGAGAATATTTACACCTGAAAAAAAAAAATCATCAGTTTTATTCTTTTAACCTTTGTTTTGATCTTGAAGCTTCAATCAAACACTCTCAGTCTCCAAAATGAAAACAGTAAATTGACATGTCATATAGCTTACAAAATGAGGAGTGTTATCAAAAGCAGGCTGAGTAGCTAGACCTCGTTTGGTACACAAGTATACAATTCATATTATTCCCACCTATTACTAGGGCTTGAATACTTAAAATATGAACCATTCGACAATCTGCATGCTCATTTATATTACCTTTATGTGAAACTTAGGGAATAAAAAATGTTCCATTTCCCCTTCAAGTGCAGCACTCTGTGTTAGAAAATCCTGCTAGTTTTCTTGGAGAGATTAGGCTCTGCCACGTACTTTGCAAAGGAGAAGTGGACATTTATTCTTTGAATGTCTGAGTTTAAAAGTGAGACTGAAATTTGCAGAAATAAACATGATTACATTTCAGAGATTTATATCAGTTCCTGGTCCAAAATTTCACGTGAATGCAAGCTGTTTTAGTGTTGGTAAATATACTGCAACTTCTAGTTGACACAGGAGAGAAGGTAGTTCCAAATAAAACATAACTAGAAGCTCTTTGCATGGTTTCAGGCCAAAGTAAGGTGTAAAGCAGAAACACTGGCTGAGTTTTGCTCCAGGTTTCCCAAACTCCACGTCCAAAGGAAAACTTGAAGGTAATCTCAGGCAAATGTTAGCTGATTTTTGGTATGAAATTCCTGCAGAGGAAAGGCAGTTAATACACAGATAGTTTTAAAAACGGTGTTGGAATAATCTCTGCTTAATTACCTATAGCAATTTCAACCAAAACAAAATCCTTATTCCTGCCTTGCATTCCTGTTTAATCTCCTGCTCCTTTCATTACAGTTTCCCAAACTTCTCAATTATTCCCCTTCTGCTTGACTGCACCTTGCCCTGCCTCTTGGTTCTCTTATGAAATACCTATCCACAATGCTCCCCTTCTCTACCTGCATTCTCCCTTTTTCCACTTCAGCCTTCTCTCCTTCAGTCTGAAAACATTAATTAAATCACTTTTTCCTCATTGACCATGTATTCACCCTTCATTCTTGTTCTCTGAAGTTTTGCTTCATTTCTAGAAATAAAACACCATAAACTGAATACTATTCTACCATAGAACTCTTACCAGTACCAAGCTGAAAAAAATGGTATGATCTCCTTCTTTATCAAGTGCCTTCTTTTCATTCAAGGTCTTCCTCTGACTGTTCTTTCTCAAAGCCCTTCCATCACATAAATCAGTTGAAGTTCTGCAAGAGATCAGAACTTCTGTTTTCCTTACATCATTCTGCTTTTAAGCTATGTATTTTATCTAGAGACATGGGGATAGTTCGAGTCTTGAAAGAAGAGAATATGGATGACAATTATTTGTTTGATGTTCTATCACAGTAATTTGATGCCTTTTTGGTATTTTGATGAATACCATCCTAAGAATTTAAAGAAAAATTGCCACGTATCTTTGGTGAATACGACTTCATGCTGAAAAAATAAACACTGACTTTTTTATTTAACGAAAATGTTTATTGAAACCTCCCATTCTGTTTGTTGCAGTGGGAAACAGAAAGATTTCTTACTTTCACTGAAAGTAAAAATGCTATGAACATTTATTTGCAGGATAATCACTAATCCTCTAAAAACAAAAAAACAGCACTAAATTAAATTTTGCGCTTTAAATAATATTGACAATTCTGTAAGTGAGATCAATTTTTAAAGTTGGCATCGAAAAGGATCCCACTTGTTTCCCTGATTTATTGACAAAAGCTTTACATACATCTCGCTTACAACAGTGAAAACAGCAATTTAATTTGACCCCAAAATTCCACAACTTCAGTAGACTCCTTGTAGTTTTTAGATAATAATTTATTCTGAATAGAGTTCCATCCAACATTGATGCAATAAGGACAGAGAATATGCTGGGAAGTCTCTCCGAACCATTTCAAGCAGCCTTTTAAGAAGCTATCCAGCAAGGAAGATTAAACATTAGCTGATTACCGACAAGTAATTAACAATGTCAACGAAACACAGAAACTGAATTAATAATAATTATATCATCAACACACTGATCATCTTGTAGAGAATCCCAGGGAAGAGGAGAGGTTAATTACTCACTGCTAGCAGAACAGCAGGAAGTCGACCGCAACCATGCCTCTGCATGGTGTTAACTGCCAGGCAGATAATTAATTAACATCATAATTGTTATGCAGACAGCATGAAAATATTGAAATATTACTTCATTTCCATTCTATTACCTACCCAACACATTCTATAACTGGAACTACAGTTATAGAAACTGGAGATATAGAGACTGGAACTACAAAGCTTGGTTGTGACTGGACTCCTGGATCTTGTGACTTTGATGTTATTATCTATAAGAGCTCTGTACTGAACTATAGGTGATTGGGTTTGGGCACAGAATAAAGAGCCAGGAGGGGTGCAGTTCTGATACAGATTTCCACTGTCTTGGCACAAGAAGTTCAGCATGAAGTTCAGTTAGATTCACAGTTAGAATTGTGAGTGGGCACATAGCTTGTGAGAGTTTGACTGTCAACACTTTCTTCCAAAGTAAAGAAAAATGAACAAATTATTTGGAAAAGCTCTCAAGTCATGTGCTTGAACCATGGCCCAAGCAAGATTTCAGGGTGAAATGGTAAAGTTACTTGCCTATTGGTCTTGCAACCCATGCTGAAATGATTTGAATCCTTTTGTTTGGGAGCTCTCTCTGTGAGAAATGCTCTTTTTCCATCAGAACTTGTTTGGCTTGAAGCAGAAATGCCTTAGGGATATGGCCTTAGGGATAGCATACCGCAAAGATAGAAGTACTGTACACAGTCCTGTTCAATCTTATCCAGAACAGACTTCTCCGACAGGGAAAAAAATTCTTTCTTTATCACCAACTTTTCCCGCATGTTAAGAGCATGCATGGTCAGCTGTTCACAAAAGGAACTGTGCAACAGCAGAAGAAAAGAATAATGGTTAGGAATGATAGTTACATCATGAATGAATCCTCAGGTTTCTTATGATTTTTTTGTACATGGATTAACCTGTAATAACTATAAGAGTGTCAGACAATTTAAATAAATACTCCTATAGCTCAATCTGCATAACAGTAGAAGCTATATATGAAAATCTATAAACAAGGTCATTATGAGTTTGAAACAAGTTTTTAGAAGGAACAAACACTGCAGTAAACAAAGATTTCCGTAATACAACTTAAGAAGAGAGGGACAACCACTCTTGTGTTCTGGTGAGTATTTGCCCTCCTTGAACAGGGGATCTAATGCCAGTGGCCTGTTTGTGACCTCTCCCATTTCGAATAAAGGCTTGTGCAGTCACTACATTATCAATCTTTAACTCGTAACCTTGACAAATACTCTGGGACTGACAAGAGCTGCAAAACACCAAACTCTTTATAATTCTGCCCAAGGTCAGGCCTAGACAGTATGCAACTAATGAGCGTTTCACTGGAGGTCATGATTGCGGTATTAAATGGATACACTGAACACCTACCAAAAATATTAAAAATAGAACAGATGGTTGTTTACACTGTGGTAAAACAGGAGTAATCCTTTTGTCAATCTTCTCCAGAGCCAGTGTAGAGTGAGTGCATTAGAAGAACCAGGACCTTTATGGCCAGTTGCAATCATTTGGTACATTAGCTACCCTCACATACAAATATATCTTAAGTACAAATAAGATTTAGCTTCTCCTGAGGGCTATGAAGCTCAAAAACCACAAAGTAAGGGAAGGATGTATGTGAAATGCACAGCATTCTATGCCCTAAACAAATTACTTCACATTGAGAAGAAAGGATAGATGTATTTTATGGCAAAATATAGAAATGAAAGGATTTGACACTCTTAGCAAGAACAAACAATATTGTGCAGCTCCAACATTTTACAAACCTCAAAGTAAAACCAACATACTAATGATAGTCAATGTTAAACAGTACAAACGACAAAGGAAGTTAACAGCTCACCTGTACTACAATGTTTAGATTTATCAGAAAAGATGTTTAACTATATTCATATCTAGAAGCCCTTCCAAGCAGCTTGCATCAGTATTTTGGGAACACTGATAAGCATCTCACTGTCCCTGTGCCACCATATCTGATGTGGTGCCAAGCTCACACACCACTCTCTTTTCTCTCTTGATAAACAACTACATGCATGTTCATGTAGGAAGAATTTCTTAGAAACATAACAGTTTCCTCTGGAATATGCCATCGCATGTCCCTTTCTGTAACTTTTTCAGTCTTTCCATCATCTTTCCAGTAGGGACCAGCAAAAACTCTTTGCTGATTTCAGAGATAAAATATTCTTTTGTACATCTGTGAATGTCACCTTCTGCATCTTTTGCATTTCTGTAAGTACAACATTACAGAATCACAGAATCACAGAATTGTAGGGGTTGGAAGGGACCTCCTGAGATCATCGAGTCCAACCCCACCACCAAAGCAGGTTCCCTACACCAGGTCGCACAGGTCGGCATCCAGGCAGGTCTTGAACATCTCCAGAGAAGGAGACTCCACCACCTCCCTGGGCAGCCTGTTCCAGTGCTCCGTCACCCTCACTGTAAAGAAGTTCTTGCGCATGTTTGTGCGGAACTTCCTATGCTGCAGTTTCCAGCCGTTTCCCCTTGTCCTGTCTCCACTCACCACTGAAAACAGTCTGGCCTTGCCATTCTGCCCCCCACACCTTAGATATTTATAGACCTGGATCAGGTCCCCTCTCAGTCTTCTCTTCCCAAGGCTGAACAGACCCAGTTCACTCAGCCTTTCCTCATAGGAGAGATGCTCCAGGCCCTTCACCATCTTCGTGGCCCTCCGCTGGACTCTTTCCAAGAGATCCTTGTCTTTTTTGTACTGGGGAGCCCAGAACTGGACGCAGTACTCCAGATGAGGCCTCACCAGGGCAGAGTAGAGGGGGAGGATCACCTCCCTCGACCTGCTGGACACGCTCTTTTTAATGCACCCCAGTAAGCCATTGGCCTTTTTGGCTACAAGGGCACACTGCTGGCTCATGGCCAACCTGTCATCCACCAGGACACCCAGGTCCCTCTCTGCAGAGCTCCCCTCCAGCAGGTCATCCCCCAACCTGTACCGGTGCATGCAATTATTCTTCCCCAGATGCAAGACTCTACACTTGCTTTTGTTAAACCTCATCCGGTTTTTTTCTGCCCAGCTCTCCAGCCTCTCCAGGTCTTGCTGAATGGCAGCACAGCCTTCAGGCGTGTCAGCCAATCCTCCCAACTTCGTATCATCAGCAAACTTGCTGAGGGTGGCCATTATCCCCTCATCAAGGTCATTGATGAAGATGTTGAACAAGACCGGACCCAGCACAGACCCCTGAGGAACACCACTAGTTACAGGCCTCCAACCGGACTCTGCACCACCAACAATGACCCTCTGTGCTCTGCCAGTCAGCCAGTTCTCAACCCACCTCACTGTCCACTCATCTATCCCACACTTCCTCAGCTTTGTTATAAGGATGTCGTGGGGGACAGTATCAAATGCCTTGCTGAAATCAAGGTAGACTACATCCACTGCTCTCCCCCCATCCACCCAACCAGAGACAACATCATAGAAGGCTACCAGGTTGGTCAAGCACGACCTCCCCCTTGTGAACCCGTGCTGACTATTCCTGATAACCTCCTCTTCTTCCAGTTGTCTGGAGATGACATCCAGTACAAGCTGTTCCATCACCTTTCCAGGGACAGAGGTGAGGCTGACTGGCCTATAATTGCCTGGGTCTTATGTCATTGCCATGACATAATACATAATGTAAATATAAAACCAGAAAATGGGAGATGGCAGCCACTTAAACCCACATCAGTGATCCACGTAGATATACTCAAGGTGGCACTTTCTCTTGATTCATTTAAATGGGCACTATGTTACTATAATGAACATTTGCATCGCAAACGATGGAGACAAGATACATTCATATGTCCTTTATCCTATAAGGCTGAAGCAGATACTCCTGAAGTGTGGTGAATTTTAGGAGTTGATGTCTGGATACTGTAATTCTTTTAAACAATACTGTTGGTTGTAGAAGGAGATACAGGAATGTTTAGTGTGCATTTTAAATGTGTTATTGCTCTGTCCCTTTGTCTTTCATATATAAACTTTCTCACAGCCCAAGGCTTGAGTAATACAGAAGTATTTTAGTCTTTCCTTCATATCTTCTTCTCCTTACATATTCTAACAGGCTGTTACTGGTACCAGTTGACCAGTTGACAGTATACATCACAAACAGAGATTGCTCATCTTTCAATTCCAAATGCATGCTAAAGCTGAGAATTATTCAGGTATGAGATTTATAAATATTCCTCTATGATGTACACATCATAGATGAAAATAATCTGGAACTATTTGGGGCTAAAGAAATTCTGTGAGCAAAACCCACATGTATCTGCTTATCTGTTTATTCTTATAAAGAATATAGTGCAGTGAAAAACATTAACTCCTTGGTGTAGTGCAAGAAGCCAAAATGGCTGCTTGTGATATCAAATGTTACTCTAGAAAGACCGGTGGTCTTGCTCCTTTAGAGAACAAAGATTGATCTCCCAAGAAAATGTGACCTGATCTGTACCATGCAAGGTCAATTCTACATAATTTCCTATGAATTAGTAAAACATTTTAAAGTTTTCTTCTCATAAAAGTAGGAATGGACAAAATTAATATATTCATTTTTACCCTTCTGCCCAAACCATCTTAAGCACTGGAATAGTTTCCCCAGGGAGGTGGTTGAGTCACATCAATGGATGTGTTTAAAATCCATTTGGATGTGGTGCTCAGGGACATGATTTAGCAGAGGGTTGTTAGAGTAGTACGGTTAGATCATGGTTGGACTTGATTATCTTTAAGGTCTTTTCCAACCTGAGTAATTTTATGATTCTATGATTCTATCTTTTGAAATAGCAATAAGTATTTCTGCTAAAAGTACATAGACATATTCTTTTTTCATTTGATGTAAAGTCAGTTTCTTTTGGTACATGGATCTCAACTAACACCAGTAGAATTGTCACTGTATGCCACGTAAGCTACAACAAAACCAAATGAGAGTGATTCCCCTAAAATAGTGCATTTATCTTCAGTGATCATGTACTGAACATCTCAAGTAACTTTGCAGAATTACATCAGAAGACATTGGCTACTGCAGTGAAGGTTTTGTTAATCTCAATGAAGAAAGGGTGGTCTGAAATGCAGGCTCTGGATAATTAAAATTAGAATGCTATAGATGGCTACTAGATTGCTCATTTTATATAACGAATTGAAAGCCTAATAGGAAAACTCATAATACCAGCCCTTTTAACGTTAACAATTACCATGATTAACAATGATACTCACAACTCATTTTTCATTAAAGACTATGGGCAGAGATAAGCTTGTTTATATAGACTAGCTTTTGAACCAATGAGCCATTTATCACTTAGAAAGCCATGAAAGGACAGAACAGCACCCAGCAATTAAAACTTGCAAAGTGACCTTGTGACAGTGAAAGACCCACCCTCCTCTGAAGCAACAGTAAAGCAATTGTTTTTAAATCAGTTAGAACTGGAAAGATAATTTGTTGGTTTGTTCAATCATATATCTTGGGCTTGGAGTGACTGGAGAGTACTGCTGCACGCAGAAGGGCATACAAATGCAGGTTCAGTGGTGCCTGCCACAGAAGACAGAAGTGAAGTTCTAAGAGATACTGGATCTAAAGAACAATGCACAAAGAATCAATAATATTTTATATTAAAACAGCAAATAAAAAACAAGGATTCATGTAGGTGTTTTCACAGGCAAAGATCAAAGCATCCACCTGATATCCCAATCGATCTGCACTTTCTCATTCTAATTCTGGTATGCTGACTCACTGCTGCAGCCTCTCATTTCTCCTCCAAGACTCCACTTTGGGGAAGATGCAAGTCTCTTACTAACACATCACCCCAAAATAATACAGATGGACATTGTTCTCCCAATCTTGAGATTTTTCCTAGAATCAATTAAGGCATGGTTAGAGTGAAAAAAAAGGCTTGCCATCTTTGGATGAAGAAGCATAGAACATGAGAAGAGTACAAGGACATTGCTAGGATATGCAGAGAGAAAATTAGAAATGCAAAAGCTCAGCTAGAACTTAATCTGGCCACAGCTGTCAAAGATAAAAACAGTTTTTACAAATACTTTTACAACAAAAGTTAGGCCTAGGAGAACCTCCATCTAGAACCTCCATCTAGAATCTACCACTACATGTGGTAGGGAACGTTACCACCAAGGATGAGGAAAAGGCAGAAGTACTCAATGCCTTATTTACACTTGTCTTTAATAGCCAGAAGAGTAGTAGGCCCCTGAGCCGGAAACAAGAGCTGGAATGGAGAGCAGAATAAAGCCACCTAATTCAGAAGGAAACTATTAGCAAGTTGCTACTCTACCTAAACTGTCACAGATCCAGAGCTAGATGGGATCCACCCAAGGATACACAGGGAGCTCTCAGAAGTGATTGCCAAACTGTTTTTGGTCATTTATCAGCAGTCCTGGTCACCTGGAGAAGTCCCAGAGGATTTTGCAGGCTTCTCAAGGTAACGTCTGTCTTTAAAAGTCAGACTAGTTATCTTCAGGTACCCTGCTCCCCAACTAGAAGTCTTGTTCTCAAGGATGAAGTACAGGAAGTAATAGAGAAATGAAATTTCATAAATATCTCTGATGAACACTTTGAGACTTGAAGCCACTGCCATCAAAACAGATTGATGCATTAGTTCCACAAAAACAAGGTCTACTATCCCATTAGTTGTATGGTTTTTTTGTTCTCTTTTTGATGTTTTAATTAAAAAAATTAACAATTAAAATGTTTTGTTACTTATATACATTAACTACATTATATATTTTATGAGGGCTGCTCTGAAAATAATGCCTCCTATTTTTTTACATTGGTCCAAAACTTCAGAGGTGGATCTTGGTGGTATGGCAGAAGAGGTTGAACCTTCCCACCAATACTCCATTACATGTTGTTGCTGTGCAACAGATGGCAGCAGAGGGGCAATCTGACAATATGCCACCTGACAGAGAACTACATACTTAGCAAAAGTGTGTCACTGAATTCCTCCATGGGAAAAAAGATGGCATCAATTGATATTAATTAATGCTTTCTGAATGTTTGTGGAGACCAAACAGTGGATGTGATCACAGTGAGGCGGTGGGTGGTGTAGCTGTAGCACTGTGCTACAGCAACAGTGTATTACCTTCACCAGAGCAGGTTTTATGAGCATGGCATGCAAGCTCTTGTTCATAGCTGATTAAAATGCAGAGTTAATGGTGGTGACTATGTTGAAAAATGGTGTTTTGTAGCTGAGAATTTGCTCTATCAGGCAGGGTAACTCTGTTCAATGTAGCTGTTGAGGCATTATTTTCTGAGCAGCCTACATATATGTGGCCCAAGATCATCCTTCTTCAATCAATGCAGCGCAGGCAAGCCAAAGGGCTGGGTACCCATAGGTTAGGGAGAATAGTAAGGAAACAAATTGGCCCATCACATCTTTTCTTCAAACAAATGGAATTTTAGGAATATGAAGACAGATTTCCAAACTCACAGTTCAGATCTGTGAAACAAATAAACAGGGATAATTTGAGTATTTTAAAGTGGAGTAGAGATAATACATGTATTTAAAAACAAACAAAAAGAAAAAAAATAGGAGGAAAGTAGCACTGCAGTAGAAGGAACAAGCCTCTCTAATGTTGGAAAATATGTAAGACATGGCCAAACTGCTCATTTCAGCTATCTGATATTTGCCAGATATTGCTTAAAGATTAACCATTTCAATCATGTGATGCTAGGTCTGCACATAAAGAATGCAGTACAATTTTAAGAGATTAAAGAAAAGCACAAAAATGCTCACAAGATATTCTTGCTTGCAAAAATTCAAATAATCATTGAAAAAGGAAATAAACGCTGAAATCTTACCACTACAGTCCTATGGAAACTAACAGGAAAAGAAAAATTAGAAGCTTTGCGAAATGACTGATTTGAAAGATATTATATTTATGTGCTCAGCTTGGCTTTAATTCACACTCAGGAGCTACCCAGGATTTTTATTAATCAAATTAATTTACTATTCAATTAAAAAGCAAAAACAAACGTGAAAGCTCTATAGCAGCTACATCAGTAATGCACATGCTCATGTATGCATGCACATCCCCTTCTCAGTTTAAAAAGCAATGAACTATCTGTTCACAGGTAACATATGTATGAAGAAATTTTCTTCATTTACTTTGGAAAGAAGTTAGATGTACGAAATTTGTTTAGTGGAAGAATGAGAGGAAATCAGAACACAGCTTTCAAGAATGGAGATAACAGTATGTGCCTTTTTCATGCTGCTCAGTTCTCTCAGTATTAATTGAGTCAGGATGGTGTGATTCTGAGCAGTGAGCACAAGCTAACTAAACATAATTAACGTACACTATTTATCCTCAGCTTCTCCCGTCATTGTGCTTTTCCACCAACAGAAGGTAACACCTACAATTGATTAATAATGCATAGATCCTTCCATCCCAGACCATCTTTTGCAAATACCAGCAAAATTTGTGAAAGGGTTACCATGGGCTAGAGGGCAGGGAAAACTGGTAACAGATGTTTGTGGAGCCAGGGCTACAGCAATGGTGGTAGCAAATCTATCACGAACCATGTTCTGCTGCTTGGACATTAGCTAGGATACTTTCATGCTCCTTGATGCTGCTACAGGTCTGGTAAAAGTGGTTTCCATATGATTTCCCACAACAAATACAACTCCACAGTGTGCTGATGGCAAACTCCTTTCCATCACTGCCTGTCTCATGAGGGACAGACGGTCTCCCTCCTTCTGAGCAGACATCGTACATATTTGATCTCTGTTACAATCCCAGGTTATTGAAATATACATATAGTATAGTAGCAGTGTACGTATACACACACACATATAAATTTAAGTCTGAACACTGTTTTCAAGTAGGAGTTGCCTCTGCCAAACAGTATTATCCATCCTACTCAGCAGACGATGCATGGTCCAGTACTGTATACTTCACACAAAATCCAACTCAATCCCTGTGAGGACATAGCATATTTGTGCGGGCAAACCGTGATGATCAACCAAGTCTCCTTCTTGGAGGAGGGATAGGGAATCATTCAGGTTGTGGGGACTGAAGTAGATGAATTAATAATAATCCTGGCCTTCCTCTAATGCAACTGCTGGTCCAATCAGAGCCACAGCCTTTTAGGCCAATTTTATCACTTATAGTCTCTTAAGTTATAGCCTCTTATCTCACAGGTGCACTTGCGCTAAGTCTTCCCAGTAACAGCTAATTTTAAAAGCCCATGACTGCTAGGTGAGGTCTGCAGTCTTAATTCCAGGGCTGTGAGTTACAACTAATACCAATAAAGAAACTGAAATAATCATAAACTCACCCCGAGAGCAAAATCTGACAGAGCAGATTCCCCTTGAAGACAAAGGAAGAGGAGGAGGAAGTGGAAAAAAAATGTCTAGTTTGAGTTTGGTTTTGGATAGAAGCTTGCAAGACTGGTTTGGTAAATCAGAGCTACGGAGAGGTAAGATGGGAATTTAATCATGATTGACACATAAATGACAGTCTCATTATGGAAAAGTGACACATCATCTTAACTCATGTATCATGTCATACCAACAATACTAGATCCACTCTGAATATATGTATTTACGCAAATAACATTGGAAAATGTTACTAACATAGAAAGTTTTCATAAGAGTGAGTTTTCAGGAGATTTCCTGATACTTGTCTACATCTCACTGATTAAAAAGCTCAGAGAGCTTTTAGGATCCAGATAACACAATAACAGAACAATTTTGCCTGGAAGGGAATTTTGGAGGTCACCTGGTGCAACAGCTTGCTCAAAGCAGTGCTCTCTTTGAAGTTTGAGCAGGCTGCTCAAGAGCTTGTCTGGGGTGTTTCTGAGTATTCCTAAGGACAGACACTCGCCATCTTCTTTGATCATCATGGTTACGAATGTCCGTATATCTCAGCAGAATTTTCCTTGCTACGCCTTGTGACCAATTTCTTTCATCCTTTCCATCACCACCCCTGAAAGAGAGTCTGGATCTGTCTTCATAACGTTCATTAGCTAAAAGCAGCAAGACTAGCCCTGCTCAGCCCTCTTTTCTCCCAGCTGAACAAATCTACCTTTCTCACCTAGAACATGCTTTAGAAGACCATGAACTTGCTGAATATGTTCAGCATAACAGCAGCTCATATACCTCAGCCCAAAATAAGTTTCTTAGAATCACAGAGTCATTAGTGATGGAAGGAGCTTTCAAAGATCCTCTAGTCCAACTCCCCTGCAGGGAACAGAGACAAGAACAGCTAAATCAAGCTACAAAGAATGACCACACAACTCATGAGCAAAGCACAAGAAACATTCAACTGTCCAGTCTCTGCTCTGAATGCTACTGAATACTGAATGTTACACTAAATTATTATTAATAATTTAGTTGTAATAAGCTTACAATAAAATATTCAAATTGTTCATTTGGGGAAGGCCCCAAATACCCTACTCTTAAGCCTGAGTCTCTAACCTTGGAGTAAACATTGCAATCGTAAGGTACCAAAACAGTTGAACTCCATTTTCTCCAGTTCCAGAACAGCTCAGTAACTACAACTACCAACAGAGAGAACGAAGAAACAAATTAAGGGCATACATTTGTTGAAGCTTTTCAGTCCAAAGAAATACCATTTTTCCAACTGTGTAGTTATTTTCTTGAGATAATTTGTTCTGAATTGTGAATGGATAGTAAAAAGTCAATTTCATATTTTTTTATTAAGAAATAGATGAAGAGAAAAGAAAGGCAAAGAAAGGGCAAAGAAAGACAGTACAAATAGAGAGAACATCCAAGAAAAGAACCAGTATGGTTTGGATACTGCATATATACATAGACATTTATACTGTAAATATAAGTAAATACTGTAAATATATGTATATACACATGTGAATGATACCTTACACCTATGAAGCTAAGACAATGCATGTGAAGATAGGATACACTTTAAAATTGCAAACCTAAAGCCTCCAGGTTTCATTTACCTACATCTCCTTATTTGTGATTTATTCCCAAAGACTAAATTAAGTTTTTAAGTAAACAGTTGCACTGTAACGAGCTAATCTGGGAACTATGTAACCCATTTCTCACTCTTAGAGATAGGGAAAATATTCAATTAGTATTCTGTCCATGTTAATTTTTAATTTAAAGCCTTTAACCAAAGTACAATGGACTTTTGACATATAAATATTAAAAATTAAATTTCCTGAGTTCATTATCTGATAATTAGAACTAAATAACATCTTAACTGAGAGACAAACCCCACGCAAAGCAAGTCAGTTCCATTTAAGATTCCATTAGAAAAGTGTTTGAGCTAGTATGTAATGGACCATAAAATTTAATTTGGAAATGATATTACCAAAAATGATGGAATGATACCACTCACAAAAGGACATGTAGGCAGCCCTCATCTTTTCATTTGGCATGATGTTCTTCTATTGATTGTGCAGAATTAGAAAGGAATTACTTAATATAGCACAGAATAACATATGTAGGTTTTTTCCTTTTCTCCAGCTCCTTGGTATTTAAAAGTCAGAATTGACCAGTGTAGCTCCATGTAATTACAAAGATTTCCTTATCTTAGCCTATTTGCTGAAGTCATCCTAAAGAAAGGGTCCCCTAATCCATTGGCTGTCTCATATCTCATTTACATTGTTGGTAATCCCCATCCTATCTCAGCATTTAGGTAATGACTTTGGGATTAAATTGCACTTCTTGCAATTCTTTACTTTCAAATCTCTACAACATATCAGCGGGGCCCGGCTGAATAGGGCTGTCAGAGGCCTGGTAATGCAGCTGGGGAGGTAAGGCCTCTGACTTTAAAGTGAAATTAACTTTCTTCATAAAAGGGTTTAAGAAAAGAAAACGCTGACTCCGTGTTGCAAAGCATTTTAGGATGTTATTAAAAGATGCCAGGATTAAGTTATATTAAGCTTTCTGAACCAGTTAATTTAGGTACTTTGGTTGCATTTATAGCTAAGGTAGTTTTATTAAGTCATTTTGAGATAGCTATCAATCTGAAAAACCTGAAGTATCAACTGTCTCAAATTTTGCCTTAAATTCTGCAATGACTGTTCTGAACAATTAGGATCACATCTTTTAATTTAATTTATCACATTCAGTGAGCAAAAAAATTGCTGCTTGTTATAGCCTTGTATCATAAATTAAAATAATTAATTGAAAAATTAACTTAGGCCCAAATTCAACAAGATTCATAAATGCATTACTTATTTTCAGATAGTAAACAATTTTATTCAAGTCAAGAAGAAGCATAATATTTAAAAGTCTTCCTAAACTGGTGCTTAAATTAGAAATATCCTGTGAAAGAGCTCTTTTTTATCCACTGCAAACAAAGCCAACATAGTTTTGTAAAAATACATGTATATGTTGATGAAAGAAAACTAAATTATATAAATCGTTACGGCTATGATCCAGGTATGAATAGAAATGTGTCATATACAGATACTGCTGCATGACATTCTCCATAGAAAGGTGGATTTATTTGCTTACGTTATTAAGTTCTTCAGCTGCTTTTCTTTCAACACTTGATCTTTTAAAGTTAAACTGCTTCCAAAACTGGAAGAACATTTTCTTTTGACAGATTAAGGGCATTATTTCAACTAGTTGACCAACGTGCTACATATCAAATTAAATCTTGTTTAGCAGGTGAATCATGGTGGCATAGAGAATGCCACTTGACGTTATGAAAAGCAGATCAAGTAACCAAATAAAAATCACATAAGGGACCTACACTCATACACGCTCCATAGCTTGGCATCTGTATCCTGCAAAGAATTTCTCTGCACTGAAGTCAGGACCATCAGACACATGCCCTGCTCTCCCCTCATGAAGCTACCATCTCAGAAGAAGCTCACTGGAAAAGATATCTGGCTGACACCTATGGCCACCTTTTTAATTTATTATCTTTTGTCTCAATCAGCATTTTTGTCTCTTTTTGGTGTTCCTCAATTTGGGTGGCTCCACACCTCATCTATCATACAGCTAGTGAAGAGAGGAGACAACCTAGATCAAATGCAGAGGAGCAAGCTAAAATGGAGTTGTACAGGTGGGTGCTTTTTGATGCTAGGGTTTGGTTGCCTACGTATGGGTGCATGGCACCACTAAAGATCCCAAAAAGATAACCAAGGCCTCTTCATGGCAACAGAAACTGGGGGGGTGGAGGGGGATTATTTTCTTCCAAATAAGCCACTGTAGGTATGGCATCATAAGGCACCTTAAATCACATTTTGTAGCTATTTATGAGCAACTGAATGATGCCTCCTGCTTGGTAAGAGCAGTTTGTGGACTAAGACATGAAAAAGAATAGCCTTGAAACACTGGGAAGGTATCAGCAAGAACAAGAGATGAAAGGCCCTTCCCCCAGTCTTCAAATCATTTCTTTAGCATACTGTCTTCAAATCTGCATAGGAATCACAGATGTGTTTTTTAAAACCACTTCTCTGAGTATGAAATCAAATGTTTACATTACCCTGTGTATCTCAGAGGCCGCATTAACAAACAGTACAGGCAATTACTAAGCAGCGATGTGCCACCAGGACAAAGAAGAAAGGTTAGGAAAGGAATTTAATTGGAAACCTTTCTGGCAGAAATAATTAAACTTATCCTTGTTTACAGTCATGGTACTTTTACAACAGTCTGTACTGCCTGTGTTAAGAGGACTCTGAAACAGGGAAGAATCACAGATTCACTGCTGTAAACAAGGCTGAATAGCCCCCATCCCACAGAGCCCCCAGCCCAGCAATGTGGTAGTTTAATCCTCTGCACTTAAAAGGAGCTGGAATCAGCTATGCAAAAGAAATCATGCCTTCCCTGCAGTGCCATCATCTATTCAGAAAAGAGAGAGGCCTTGCCATCTTCCCATCCCCGTTCGCATAAGGGCTACGTACACCAGAGGAAGGTAGTTACTCACTTTGAAGGGAAGCTGCATGGTCTAATGGTTACCAGAATCTGCAGTTGTAGATCAGGAGTTGAGCAAGACACTGAGAGCAAAATTATCAGACCACTGGTGGTGTGCAAGTGGAATGCAAGATCATTAATGCTAAGTTAACTTTGTGCTTTCAAGACATCAAAGATATGTGAACATCAACTATTCATATAAAACAATTTGAGGTTTTTATCTTTAGTCGTTTTTCAAAGAGCATCTTCTTTAACTCACACAAAGATTGTTTCCCATTGTGAAACAAAGGAAGTAGAAAGCCTACCTTATTGGCTGTCTTAAAGCCAGGTTCATATATGTTTGCAAGAACATCAAATATTTTGACATGATGTGCAAATGTTTCACAAATATTAGAAACCCTGTTCTTCAAAGATATACCTATAAAAATACACAAAGGCAACTATAGTTTCTACTAGAAACCATGTAGACAGGCAAAAAACATCAACCACACAACAGCTCAAGTGTGCTACCCTATGAGAGGTTAGCCCATTTCATGCATCTCCTTGCAGCCTTTTTCATATGCTTGGCTGTGCAGTTCAGCTTGGTTATATCCAATGATGAGTGATAATTGGAAGCCCTCCTCCTGCCATTCTCCAGAATAATACGGAAATTAATTCTTGTACACTGCACATTGCATAAACCAAGTGAAGTTGACCCTATCAATTTACATACACTATACAGGCCTGCTATCACACTCCAGCCAGCAAACAGCTTCTCTTATCTAGGAAAGACCCTCATTTGTTATTCCTTGCTGAATACACCCACTTCCATTATTTCTGTAATTCTGTGCAATAATAGACCTTACCCTAATGAAACCCGCATTATGAGAAGGTTATAGTTCTGACCCAAAGACGATTAGCTCTGTGCTCTCTTATTGCTACATATGTAATTGTATAATTGATTTTAAAATTTACTTTTGTGTCCCCAAACCATAAAGTGAGCAGCCCATTAAGCGGGAGAAGTATAATTAATATATCTATTAAAGTGGGGGAGTATATTATCAATTGTAAGATTATGTGGATAAGTGAACACATAAAATCAGGAATAAATATAAAAGTTGCATATTTTCAGTGCACAATAAGCAATTCTGCAAGATGTACCTAACAGGTAAAAGTCCAGTTTCATACACAAAGCCCCAAAGCTAAGCAGGTGGAGAGAGATTCTACTAGTCTGAGCCTCTGAGAGTCCATCCCAGCGAGCCACCTTTTCAACCTCCTTATGTGTGCCTGACTATGCACCTAACACAGCATAGTTCCTCTGAATCAACAGATAGAATTTACTGAAATAAATAAGAGCATACACAACTAGCACCATAAGTCTTTTAACTCAAAAGAATTTTGCCCTCATTTATGCCTCCTCCTTACTATCGATTCAGTCAGCTGACAGTTCCCATCACCTAAAGCAATCTGAGGCACACAGATCCCTGCATCATTTTAGGCACTGAGGCAAATTACATTCTCAGTTCAAGCACTGTACTGCATTAAAGACTCTGCAAGTATACACATACATGTGTGCATGTTCATACAGCATGAAATCTGAGATTCCACCATGCAGTAGTCTCTATAATCACTTGCAAAGTAGCAGCTTAGACTAGACTGAGGTCTTCTAAAGCCTGGTTAGGTTTTGCTCTAAGAGCTAACACAGTAACAGGAAAGAGGAACCCAAAGTAGGAACCATCACAGCTTCCTGCATTCCTTCTGTATCATCAACCTAGCACCTCACATCTGAAATGCTGTAGCAAAACGAGGCCCTCTGCAGCAGGGGTTCATTTTCTGCAGCTAAAACATAAGCATCTATGCTGTCTCAGATATCCTGTGTGCTCTCCAGATGCTGTTATGAATGGGTGCTGGTGTCTCACAGGTTTTGTATCACAGCTGGCAGGTTCCTAGGGCTTTCCTGAGGCTGCCTGAAATAGCTCCAGTACTTGGGGTCAGCTGTGTCAAGACTTGAGCGAATTTCTGACAAAAGCAGTGAGCTTCTGTGAAGGAATTTATTGGCTCTGAGGGTGACATTGATCTCATCAGAGGTGGGAATGCACTGTGTGTACTCAGTCTGCACTTAGCCTGCTCTGGAGACAGAGACCATTCCAATAAATCTCAATGCCCAACACCTAGAAAAGAAAACTTGTGCTTCTTAAATCAATGGGATTGTTTCCAGTAATTTCTGCCTCACTTGGTTCTGGTTTAAATATATATTTAGGAACCAGGGTTTTTCCCCATCTTTAGACAAGTTGGTATTCCTACTCAGGATTACTAATTATCAGAGAACCATTTTAAATGGACATGCTTCTACTGAATTGGATTTGTGAGATAAGTTAAGGAAAAGGCAGTTGTGTAATTTGCACACAAAGTGGTTGGAATTGATCTAAAACAAACCTTTAACTTTCAAACTGGTTTAAATGGGGAAAAGACCATTGGATAATTACATCATTTAACACACTGATTGTCTAAAAGTCAATTCTAATGATTTCAGAAATAGAGGGCATTGTGCTATCCTCATTTTTAAGGAAAGATTTTTGTTCAGTGTAGAGGGGTAAATGGTGAATTTTTTAAAAGAGACAATATGGAAGAGCTGAAGAAAACAAAAGTTTCATTATGCCAAACAAGGCTTATTTCACAAAAGCTAAAAAAATCAATGGGACACTATTAAATTGGGTACGTATTCCTTTCCAGTACAGCAGAATAAAAGTAACTTAAGTGATGAGTGTATATACAGAATACATAATTAAAAAAGTAGTTTGTATCATTAGTCTGACGACATCTACATTTACTTATAATTTATGCATCCTCTCTGTTACATTTGGTTATTTCAACCATTAATTAAAAGGTGCAGCACTCAAAACCCTGAGATTAAATTTTCTCATCTTTTTGTCAGTTTTTCTACAATAAAGTATTTTTCTACCAACAAGAATACAATGTGTGAAAGTGTCACACGGACATTAACAATCATATTTAATATTTATGTACAACTTCACTGGTGGGGAAACTCTCTTCCTTTTATTCATATGGATACAGTGAAGTGGATACTTTGCATGCAAAACAAAAAACTGAATTATAGCCCCAGACCTCAAGACATTTAGAACACTGTAATAGAAGTTGCATTTGTCTAGCTGAGGGAAGGTTCTCAAATCAATTTAGTCATATCACCAAAAAATCTACATGGACAATCTTAAATCAGTTTGAATCATGGAATCATAGAATCACTAAAATCGAAAAAGACGTCTAAGATCATCCAGTCCAACCATCCACCTGTCACCAATATTACCCCACTAAAGCCATGTCCTTTAGTACAACATCTAAAATGCTTCTTGAATACTTCCAGGGACAGTGACTCAACCACCTCCCTGGGTTGCCCATTCCAGTGCCTGACTACTCTTTAGAGGAGGAGAAATTTTTTCCTAATATCCAACCTGAATCTGCCCTGCCACAACTTGAGGCCATTCCCTCCAGTCCTGTCACTAGTTACATGGGAGAAGAGGCCAACACTCATCTTGTCACAACCTCCCTTCAGGTAGCTATAGAGAGAAACAAGGTCTCCCCTGAGCCTCATCCAGACTGAAGATGCCCAGCTCCCTTAGTTGCTCCTCATAAGATTTGTGCTCCAGACCCCCCACCAGCTTCATTGCCCATCTCTGGACATTCTCCAGGGCCTTGATATCTTTCTTGTAGTGAGGGACCCAAAACAGAACACAGTACTGAAAGTGCAGCCTCGCCAGAGATGAGTACAGGGGACGAACACTTCCCTGCTCCTGCTGGTAACACTATTTCTGATACAAGATACAGGATGCCATTAGACTTCTTGGCTGCCTGGGCACACTGCTGCCTTATGTTTAGTCAAGCATCAGCCAACACCCCAGAATCCTTTTCCTCCATGCAGCTTTCAAGCCACTTTGCCCCACGCCTATAGTGTTGTATGGAATTCTTGTGGCCAAAGTGCAGGACTCGGCCCTTAGTCTAGTTGGACTTAATCCCATTGGTCTCAGCCATGCAATCTAGCCTGTCCAAATCCATCTGAAAGGTCTTCCTACCCCCAGGCAGATCAACATTTTCTCCCAACTGGGTATCACCTGCAAATACTAATGATGCATTCGATCCCCTTGACCAGATCATCAATAAAGATATTAGACAGGACAGGCCCCAACACTGACCCCTGGGGAGCACCACTCATGACTGGTCACCAGCTAGATTTAACTGCATTCATCATCGCCCTTTGGGCCCAGCCATTCAGCCAGTTTTTCACCTAACAAAGAACACACCTTTCCAAGCCATAAACTGCCATCTTCTCCAGGAGAATGCTGTGGGAAACAGTATCAAAAGCTTTGCTGAAGTCTTAGTAGACTACATCAACAGATTATCTCTCATCTACCAGGCTGGTCAGTCTCTCATAGAAGGAGATCAGGTTTGTCAAGAAGGACCCGCCTTTTGTGAATCCATGCTGCTAAGTCTGATCCCCCAGTTGTCCCTCACATGCCATGTGATCACTCAAGATAATCTGTTCCATAATATTCCTGGGCACTGAGGTCAGGCTGACAGGCCAGTATTTCTCTAGGTCCTCCTCCTTATGATCCTTCTTGCATATGGGAGTCACATTGGCAAGCCTCCAATACTCTGGGACCTCTCCAGTTGACCAGAACTGCTGATAAATGGTCAAAAACAGCTTGGCAATCACTTCTGACTGCTCCCGCTGTATCCTTGGGTGGATTCCATCTGGCCCCAGGGACTAGTGACAGCCCAGGTGAAGTAACAAGTTGCTAACTGCTTCCTCCTGACTCAGGAGGTGTTATTCTGCTCTCCATCTTGAGCTTCCAGGTCAAGCATAGAGCACCTCAAGGAAAATTGATCTGACTTTTAAAGAAAGATGTAAAGAAGGCATTAAGAACTTCAGCCTTTTCCTTATCCTCAGTGGTCATGCTCCTCACCACATCCAGTAAAGGATGGAGATTCTTGTTAGTCCTCCTCTTACTGTTCATATATTTGTAAAAAAGTTTGCAGTGGCCAGGTTGAGTTCAAGCTCGGCTTTTGCTTTTCTAATTTTCTCCCTGCATATCCTAGCAATTTCTTTGTACTCTCCCTGAGTTGCCTGTCCTTTCTTGAACAGGATGTAACTCCTTTTTCTCCTGGAGCCTCAGAAAAAGTTCCACATTCATCCACACTGGTATTCTTCCCTGCCAGCTCATCTTATGGCACAGGGGAACAGCCTGCTCCTGTACCTCTAATACTTCCTTCTTGAAGAGCATCCATTCTTTCTGGACCCCTTTACCCTTCAGGACTGAATCCCAAGGGATCCTCTCTACCAGTGTCCTGAATAGATCCAAGTCTTCCCTCTAGAATTCCAAGATAGCAGTTTCGTTGACCTCCTTCCTAACTTCACCAAGAATAGAGAACTTTACATTTTGTGGTCACTCTGTCCAAGACAACTCCTGAGATTCACCATTGTTTGTGATCAGCAGGTCTAGCAGAGCACCTCCTCTGGTAGTTTCTCTTACCAGTTGCACCAGGAAGTTATCTTCCACACACTCTAGAAACCTCCTACTTTTTCTTCTGCTCTGTATTATATTTCTAGTTTATATCAAGAAAGTTGAAGTTCCCCATGAGAACTATGGCTAATGATTGAGCAGCTTCTGCCAGCTGCTTGCAGAACACCTCATCTGTTTCTTCATCCTGATCAGGCAGTCTATAACAAATTCCCACCAGGATGTCAGGTCTTGTTGGCCCTCCCCCTGATCCTTTCTCATACCTAAACTTATCATTCCCAGCCCCAGGCTTAACAACATTGAAATACTAACAGAGAGAGCCACACCACTACCCCTCCTTCCTTGCCTTACCCTTCTGAAGAACTTATAGGCATCCACAGCAGCACTCCAGTTGTGAAAGAGAGCTACCATATTTCAGTAATAGCAGCTAAGCCATAGTTTTCCTGCTGGCTTCCAGGATGGCTTCCAGCTCCTCTAGTTTGCTTCCCATGCTGTGTGCACTGATCTAGATGTACTTTAACTGAGCCTGCTTTATTTCAGTTCAGATTAATTCAGAAATAAATTCATTTAAGCTGAAACAATGTACACAGGGCTTACATTTATATGACAGTACGCACAAAGACATTTGCAACAGTTTAAACAAATCAATGTAGAAAGTAACTTCAGATTCTACATACAATTAGAGCACTTCACCAGTATAGAAACACTGACAGCTCGGTCCTTCCAACATAGTTGTAAGAATACCAGAGGAATTTTATTTCCAAATATTACAGTAATTTTATTACCACTGACTAATAATTGATGCCAGCTTACGTTCAGTTTTTCTCGTGTTATGTAGATTTGGTTAGGTTTGCCTAGGCTGCATACCTCAAATACTGATGGGCAAACCTCATCACACAAAACTCATGAAAGTCTACATGGTAGATTTGGCCTTACACTCATGTGACATGTAAAACCGAAAAGATATCTGCTTTTAGTCCCCTTGTAAGGTCCCTAAGAACTGTCAAAAAATTCTGGAGATGAAATTCAAGACATTGGACAGCATAATACAGATGAAAAGTTTAAGGAATAAGAGGTTGACACAAATATTAATTCTGGAAGAAATTCAGAACTTGACTAGCCAATTTTAGAGGTATTACTGCATTTAAAGTTCAGAAACACTGTATTTCTCAAATGCCTTTAAGGCATTGTGAAGTTTGAGTTTCCCATAAGCTAGGTCTGACCTATGTGGATAATGGATGTTTCATACAAAAGTGGAAATGAGCACTGCAGATTTGCAGCTTGCAGTGGTCACACAGTCTTCTCAGAGCATGTGTATCAGTAATTCACTGGTGGACAAGATTCTCCCAGTCTTTCTTGGATGAAATAGCACCCTATTACAAGAACAGGAGCAATGACATCAGTGAAATCCATAGCACACAGGTCTTTCTAGGAATAAAAAGGAACATGTGACCTTGGATTGTTTTTCTGCTAGGATGGCAGGTTTTTTGCAGCCCAAATATGTGCCGTTCACTGAGGGGAAAAATGAGTCTTCACAACCTACATCCTCTCTATGTCTATACACATTCAGACAAGCAGCCAGGTATTACCAAACTGACATGAATGCCTGCAGGCAATAGAAGTAGCTGCTTTGAATCAGGGAAGGGTTTCTCAGAGTTTGGTTAGACATTAATGTCTTTAGGTACTGGAAATACTTAAGAAATAAATACAAAATTTCACTTTGTACTTTCAGAACATGAACTTATCATGCTTCATGCTTTCTTTTGAATGGAATTAAGGCCCTGTCAAAAATGCAGTTCTCTTGATAGAAAATGAATCAAAGCTGTCCATTTCTACTTTGGCAGTGAGATCTGACCACACTGAAGCAATTACACACACACAAATAAAAAGGAAGTAGGAGATTCTCTTCTTCACTTCTTAAAATCTTATCTCTCCTTCTGTTCACCTCTCTACCATATATGTAAGTGTGAGGGTTTCCATTGCTCTGACAATGTAGGCATTAGGCATTTGACGCAGAAACTAACTTCTCTGTTGCTCACCTTGCCAAGTTATTTGTTTAATGCAAAAATAAGAAAAATAAATTTAGCTCTTCGAAAAATATTTGCAAGGAAGTCTGATGAGGCACAATAGAAAACAGGGAAGATGTGCATACAATAAAAACTCTATGGATTTCCTGGATAAACAGCATAGAAAATTAACTCTTGTGACATTCTTTGCAATGGCCAATACTACTACTGTCCCATGCCACTAAAAATCTTCTTTTACTGCACGTTCATTGCCATTTTCAAGGGAGCATATCAGTGTGAGGATCTTTACCGAAGAAGTGGGTGGAGAAATGTGACATGCTCTGTGCTCAGCTATTGCTTGTAAGGGTCAAGGGCTTTACTCAAAGGTACCAACTATTCTCTGCATTTCAGAGAATATCACTCAAACTGTACAAAAAAAAAAAAAAAAAAAAAAAAAAAAAAGAGACAGTGGACCATTTTTCCAGATGGAGCTCAAGATCACAGATGAGATTATTGAGAAGATCTTTGAAAAAGCTTTCCATCATAAAACATAGAAGTTCATGTGAAAAAAAAAAAAAAAAAAAAAAAAAAAACCCACCTAAACATATTATGGTATAATAAACTTAAGACCTACAAGACATTCAGAGAGCAGTATTTTGGTGTTGTTGGCCATCAGCAACTGGAAAGCCTTTTCCAGGGATGAGGCAGCAGCAGCAGCAGGAAATTTCAATGAGTTCAAGTCTCTGCAGTAGCTTACAGGTGCCTAGTACTGACCTTCAGGTTTTTACTACTTCGACCACCTGCAAACCTTACTAGTTCGGCTTTCCTCTGCAAGTTTTAGAAGTGCACCCACCCACAATTTACACCATTTTATAAAATAAGAAGGCATTTACCCATGTTCTCCCTAGCTCACTTCAATCTGGAGAATTCAAGCAGTGTGGCAGGGAAGCATGTATTGATGCTGCAGCCATACTCTGTTAACACTGAAATACCAGTAGGAAACATATTTGCAGAAATGAAAGCTCTATCTGAATACTGACAGATCTTGTCTCGTGGACGTGGCCAATGAAACAATCAAACAGAAAGGAAAAGGGGTAAGTTGTAAAGCAACACAGAACAAATACAAAATGCTATAGAGAAGGTATTATCCTTTTTGTACCAAATATCAAATGGAGACCGCAGAAATTTTGCATTCTTCATCTTATCAGCATGGAAAAATACAGGCAACCACAGCTATTATACATAATGTTAAAGGAAGGCAAGAAGATATATAGTCATTCTGAAATTCATCAGATAACTTCAACAAATCACATATAAAAATATTTTTAAAAGTGAGTTTTTTGGGAACTGTTCTTTTTGCTTGTTAAGACATAGAAAACAATATGTATGGAATAGACCCTGATGCTTAATCATGTAGACAAATCCAAGGAAGACTATTCTGTTTAAAAGTTATGGTTGCAGCTTGCTAATGCATTTTTAGAAGTTAATTTATTACAAAATGTCCCATCAAACCATATCATGAAAAAGATGGTGAAGCATGCATATTGCTCAGTAACCAGAATGGTTACAAAGAATTTGGAAAGCCGAGTTATTTAGGAAGAACTAAATTATTTTATCACCAAAAATGTTGTGATGGTACTATGATGGAATTCTCCTATCAACGCTTGGCCATTAATTACTTCTAACAGCAATTATATGGTAGTAGAATGGGTACTGCTTCAGGCCATAAGAAAACCCAGACACTTAATTTTAATTAGTTTAACACATACTAACTGTGCTAGCTTGATAATCTCAAAGTATTTTTTTTTTGCCATGAATAACATAGATAATTGTACCTGGCCTGCCATGGGTTGATGTGTCCCTGACATTTTGAATGCAGAGATCTTTCCCAGGCCTATCCATGGAGATGCTTCTCTCTTAGCAAAGAAGGATAAGAAAAACAGCAATAAATGTTTGGGAGAGGAAGAGAAGAAAAGGGAAAATACATCTCAGTTATTCCAACCTGGGGCCCAACTTGGTCTAAAATACACTTGCTCTTTTTGGAGTCTGCATTGAAGGATTCATGCAATCCCTGCAGCAGCTGACTGTAGCCAGGTTCTTCAGAATGTGCCCATGATCTAACACTCAGACCACCAGAAGGTATCAACAAGTTGTATATATAGCAAGTTAGACATTCAATGTGGGCATTACTGGTGAATTACAGTATCCTGAAAAATCTACAAAATTAGGAACCATCATAGGCAAAGTTCAAACCCACAAAAATGCACAGAAAAGTATTTAACAAGTCTGTAACAGGCAAAATTCAGAGGAAGGAGAAGGACGGATAAACAGGGTACTAGAGAATGATGAAAATAATTACATCCTACATTGATTTCATCATCGAAGAGCTAAGATTTATTTTGGACTACAATTAAATCAACTCAAAACATCAAGTCAACAAATGAAATTGCTGAAAAGCATGAAACACAGAACTTGTGCACCGCAAATTCCACTGTTGTTTTTGGCGCATGAACTGAAGGAAATCAAACTGTTGAAGTGCTTTACTACTACCAAGAAAATATACGTTAAGAACAATTACTAACATTTAACAAATATCATTAACAAATGATATAAGAAAGAAACACAGACTTCCTCTAAATAACGTACCTCTCAAGTTTGTTTTTGAAGGCAATCCCAATGCCTGTTTGCATTCCCTGAGAAAGCTCCTGAAACAGTAGCTGCTGGAGCACTGACAAACTTACAGCAGTTCCTGATAAGGAACAACAGACAGGATCACTTGGTTTCCAGCTCTCAGTACTTGTTGCTGGGTAGGCTGAAAGAAGCCATTCTCTGCTTCATGCCCAAAACATCACTCTGATAAATGTCGTTCAGTATTAGATTCTCATGCTTGATTAAGTTATTGCAAATCAAGCCCTAGAAGCTTCAAAGTGCAAACATTATTAGATAGGAAAGGATAAAGCACACACACAAAAAGAACACTGCACTGTTCCTTTCTAGAAACACCTTTGCCACTTCTCTCTGATAGACAACCTAAGTATCACAAACCTATTCATTGGCTCCATCATTTAATCCTGGTTGTGGAGTTCCAGGTCAGACCGAGGAGCACTTGATGTGCACTTGTACACCTGAGTAGTCACAGCAGGGTTAAGGAAAGCCTCCCAGCCCCTCAGTGAGGGTAATACATTGCCCAGCCCTGCAAGATGCTCATGGTACTCTGGTATACGCTGGTGTACAGTTAGAGTAATCTTTCTCACAAAGAGGTTTGCTAAGAGCTTGATCAAATGATTTCAAACACATTTCCATTCAGAACTCAGTGTTCCTAAAAACAGAAGCCAAAGAAAGTATTTATTATTATTTAGTAGCTACTTTCTGCAGTGTACCATCCCTCACTTTTTGTTTGCCAGCTCTTTGAAAGCAATTGTGCCGTTCAGGGGCAATTCCCCCATCTCTTCCTCCCCCCCCCCCCCCCAGGGCTTGCATATGCTCGACATTACTTGCAAAACTGACTAACAGGGTGTTCACTTTTACCAGGCCATTAATTGATAACACTTAATTAATCTGCCGTGTGAGAGATCAAATGAAGATTGTGTCCCACAACCAGCAACATATATTGACTTTGTTATTCCAATTATGTGTCTGACCAGAACAACCCTTTAGTATAAGACTTAACCTTTGAATCACCCTCAGTGCAGAACTAGATCAGCTGCTAGGGATCTGACCTGAAAAAGACCTTGACACCACCCAAGCTCGAAAATGTTCCACCTTGTGCCTGTCATCACCAGTGTTTCTGTTGTTGTTTGTAATTAGGATTGTGTGCTGGATACAATTCTCCCATAAGAGGTCGATAATTAATAGGAAGCTCTGATTAGAATCCACTGTTTCACGTTGGCACACACTTTTTTTAATTTACATTTTGGTTTTCTGTTTGTTTTTTTTTTTCTTTTCTTTGAAGAATGCCCAGAAAAGAGCAATTAGTTTCAGTAGCAATTGGGTAAGCGCAGCAGACAAAGAGAGCAAATTGCCTTTAGCCGACAATTTATAAACCAGCTGTGGATTTCCAAGTCAGTTTTTATTTTTGTTTCCCCGGATTATCTTCTACTAAATTGATGGGTAACATCATCAGAGAGAGTTTTAGTGTAATGTACTATTAAAAAAAAAATTAAAAATATATCCATCAGTTTTCCTATGGTTTTCTTCAAGGAGTGTGAACAGCAGCACCATAAACAAGAGTAGCAACTGACTTTCTTTATGTGCTAATTCTGCTACTTAAAATCCATGTTTCCTCTTCCACGGAAATCAGTATTAAATCTGGAGCAGATATACTAAAAAATGCAGCAAATCTTAACTAACATCCCCCTGCCATAAACATCACATACCATTTTGTCAGACATGGCTCTGGCCACGATATGGACGGTTATTTTATGGTGCAATTTGCTTGTAATGCACCATTTTTCCAATAACACCCTTTCCAAACAGAGGTGGAGAACAGCGTACAAATGTGACAGTGAAATGCACAAAGCAAAAAAGATGAATTCTTCAGAAATGAAATCAAAATACAGTCATGTTTATGTTGAAAGAAATTATTTTAAGCCAACCTCATCTTTTGAGTATTGAGCTTAGCAACACTACTAGCTGTCACAGGAGGAAAGAAAAGTAGACTGGTAGCTCAGAATCACACATGAATAACAAAGAACTTGGAGGATGAGACCATTTCAGAACCTCCATCTACTCTAGTATGACAATCTAGTACAAAGAAAAACTGCTCTTGGTTCTGACTTCACGGATTAAAACCTCTGAAGTAGCTCCAGAAACAGGTAACACCAAAGAATGTAATAGAGAGTTATCAGTTTAAACTTCCTTTAAGAGAGCAAAGCATCAATCTTCTCTATCAGCAAATAAAAACATGGCATGCTAACACCCACTTTGTTGTTTACATTGCCAGCTTTTATTTTTAATAAATGCAAGGAAGAGTAACCGGCTCAACAGAGTAGCATATAAGGCTCTCACTGATGGCATGGTGCCTTCTAAACAATGCTGCTAAACAAAGGAGCTGTAAATCAATTGCTGCATGAAACCCCAGGAAGCACTCCTTGGGGTGAATCTTGAAACTAAGGACTTCTGGCTGAGTATAGAGAAACACTACCAAATAAACCAAAGGCAAATGAGAAACATTCAAAGATAAATGAATATATGCCAAGGCTTATGTGTGCTATCAAGCAATAAATACAATAGGAGTAGGAAGTGCAAAAAGTAATTAAGGTTAAGAAAGAGGCATATGCAAGCTGTAAAACATTAGGTAGAGAGGAGGACTAGAAAGATTGCAGAAGGAAGTTAAGAGAGTGTAAAGAGAAAAAATTAATACATTAGGCAGACAAAGAGACAGTAAGGGAGATTGCACGAGAGGTTAAGATAAATAAGAAGATAATTTTCAACTCTGCGAAGATCAGGAGTCAGATGTTGGAGAAATGTCTCAGAAAGCAGAGAAATTGTACTGAAAGAAAAAACAGACATTGCATTGCAGTAGATCAAAGTGCCTCTAACTCTGCATACGTAGAGATTCAGAATCTTCCCATGGATTCTTGAGGTAACAACCTATGCATCTTGGGTAATATTCTGTAGATTCACAAGGGGTTGCAAGTTGACCATGTATGTAATGAATTTCCTCTCTCTCCTTAAGGATTCTAGAGTATGAGTATTTCTGACATAAATAATTTTTTTTCAGTGTTTTTACTGAACAGTGTTGAAATGTGTCATTTATTAAAGTTTGAAAAATACTGCTGTCAGGGTGCATACTGGTACATGGACAGTGGTGGCAATGGCAGCTGTACCTGTTTGGCTGTAGGCTGATTAATGAAGCAAGCAGGAAGGTTGACTGAGGCTTCAAATGGCTTTCTCCATCTTCTCATTATGTTTGACTACTTTTTAAAAAGTGACTGTATTCTAATACACATAATGGTCACCTTTGGCACTGGGCTGAGAAAATGAGACTTCACTGAGACAGGATTCCCACAAAAAAAGTGTGAAAAATTGAAATGACAAGGTTGTGTCGATAGCTTGTTGAATGAATGAAGGGAATGAATTGAAATTTACATTTATATAGCACAGTTTGTTTACACTGTATCACTCAGGACTGGGGAGCCCATAGCAGACTTACTTGGCCAGCACAGATGCACTGGGAAACGAAGTAGAATAGCACTAAGCATCATTTTCCCTGCAATAGGCCCTATAAGAACAGAGGTGGAGAAAGGCAAAGAGCCCTTTCAGAGATGAAACAAGACAAACAAAAATCTAATCCTTCTCCCTGTTCTGGTCCAGGAACAAGTAACCCATCACTCCTCACTTTCCAATAGTAAAAACTACAAAGGTAGGGATTCGGTAACTCAGCTGTTGCATCATTGCCTGTCCTCAAATTTGGAAAGTACTTTATAAAGTATAACTTAAATTCTCATCATTTCATTTAATTCTGCCAAGGTCTTGCTGGATATGAGGTACAATTGAAAAATAAAAAAACCCAAAAACCAAAAACCAAACCAAAACAAACAAAAAAAATCCAACAGAAAACAGTCAATCACTGTCCCCTTGGTAACAACTTTTCATGTGCTAGAAAGCTGGAGTCATTTGCACAGCTATGACAGGTTCTTGTCCCACTACTATAGGCACTGCAATACAGCATCAGAGAACATAGTTTTGCAGAAGTATTAAATACTTTTTTAAAACAGCTTCTTTATTTAAATTCCTAAAATGCTATATTTTATTTAGAAACAAAAAGGACTTGCGGAAGAGCAAGGACTTCCCACTCAGCCTAGGATTGGACATTTTATACAGATGTATTCTGCTGATGCCTCTGACAAAGATGTTCTTCATGAAACCAAGCAAGGGTTAAAAAAGAAAACAAACAGTAGACCTACCTTTTACCTCATATTTGTCTACTTAGCTTTCTAAATTATTTCAATTAGCTCACAGTGAAATGGGGTCGGGTTTGAAGACAAACACAGAAGGTTACAGTAGTTCAGAAGAAAATAAAACAAATAAAGATTTTTGCAGATGCAGGATTTAAATAAGTGGAAATGTTACTATTGCTCTAAAAGTGAAATGAGAGACGGGAGAAAAATTTTAAATTAAACTTCAAGGGCAAATCAAATGTTTTTCACCTTGATAGCAGACTCATGGCCCGAATTACGAACTCTTGGCGTAATATATCCAAAAGAAGAAATTCCATGTGTGTAGAATTTAAATTTTGGAAACTACAGTGCAACATTAAGCAGAAACAATGCAAGCCTGTAGGCAGATGAGGATCAGAAGGTTACAAGGAAAAGAATACGAAAAACACTGTTAAGCATGCCTAGTCCATACTAGATGACATGCTAGAGACCAGTGGCAAAAGAAGAAACTGTAAGTAAGTGGCAAGGGGGGAAGCATGAGTCTTGGAGGCAGGACATTTATTCTTTGGGGACAGCCAGACTTTCTGATTTGTCCAGGAAAACAAAGCTATTTTTTTCCCACGTGCAGTCAGACCATACTAGGTCTGTGATCAGACTCTGTATGTGCTCCTGGCCTGGGGAGAGTTTGTGCCAGAGCCTTCAGACCCATGTCTGTAGGAGCCCTGATATCCTTTGTCCGAGCACTCAGGGAAATATCTTGCATAAAAACACACAAAAACATCATTCTGAGCAAACATCATCAAGGGAGCTCTGATAAATCTGAGGTGGCTGGTGAGAAATAATGTTTTGTATCAAATATCTCAGAGAAGAAGGAAGTATTCGTGTAGAAAAGTAGTTGAGATCTTGTAATATGCAGATACTGAGAGAGGTAGCAGCAAGAAACCTGAGGCTAAATAGTGCAAAGGAAACAACAAAGCTGTACCCAACTCACCAGGACAGGCAGAAAGGCTGGAGGAGACTACTAGGAATGGGCAAGAACTGCTTGAAACAAAGCTTTGAGGCAACTATTGAAAATTGAAAGCCTCTATGTACATCAGGCATTAAGCTGAGTTTCCCAACTGCTCTCTTACCATCATTTCTTCTAGGGACACCTGGAAGTGTCCTCAACCTACCTGGTTTGTGCTAAGTGACAACACAGATGGTACTCCAGATGTAAGACTTTGCAAGGTGTTCAAGAAAAGCAAAAGGAAGCTTGAGCTTCAAGCAAGGAGAGTTGATGTTGAAGGTTCAGAGAGAAAGGTTGTGTGTTAGATCCACAGTGAGAAGGTTGGGGCGTTTTAGAGATGGAAAGGAGTGAAAAAATTGGAGGCCTGAGGAAAGAACAGATAAGCTGAATAAACAAAACATAAAGAGCTGCCATGGCAGTCATGTGCCTGCATAAAAGAAAAATGCTCATCCAAAAAACAGATGCCCTATTAAGTGATTTTGCTTGATTTTTCACACCACTCGTGAGTTATCAATCTCCTCACCCATAAAGACAAATGTCATATCAGCTCTAACCAATCAGCTACTCTTAATTTATCACCATTTAATATGTATTAAAATGCTCTTACCTCTGATTGCAAAAACAAAAAAAAAATAAGACAACATAAATCAAAAAGAAAGGAAAGAGAGATGAGAAAGCTTAAGAGATAGAAGGGAGATCTGCTTATCACAAGAATGGATTTTTTTTCTCTTGATCTTTGCATCCAAGCTCTCATGGCCTCTCCACCACAAAATTTCCCCAATAGTCTTACAGTGTAAATCACATCAGCAGTTTATTAATCCCCCCACAACACAGAAACAAATGCTCAGCCTTGGAAGGGGAGCGGGGAAGCTGCAGAGAAGTAACAAACTCAGCAACCCCACGTCTCTCCCTCTCTGATCCCATTATAAACTAACACAATATTTTTCTTCAATTTTCAGTCGGTATTGCAGCTCACAGCAGAAAAGATACTGAAAGCAGCAGGAGCCAGGCAGGGGTGTCAGACTTCAGAGCGGACACTGCCTTGGGACCTGGGGGGGCCAGTAAATCAGTGCACGCTTGTCAACAGCTCCAAGCTGCAGGAATTACTCGAGCGAAAATAACAAATGGCTGTCATTGTGGAGCCAAAAACCTGTGATTATAATTATCACATCCCCAGTGACCTTGCATAAACTTTAATCCCTCTCCAATGGAGCATTTAAATAGCCTGCATCTACTGGCAGGGGACCGTGTCCCCTTACTTGAAAATACAGAGACTGGAAAAGAAACGAGCCACAAAGAAACCACCAAGTCCCTCCGTGTCTTACAGCTTGTATTAAAGAGCTGTACAAGAAAAGGCCTGTCACTGTCACTTTAATTGATATTATGTAGTCATCCTAAATTCAAAATGTCATGGTGGTATCCAAATAGCTAAGCCCAGAACCAAGCATTTTAACCAGATGAAAAGGTCAGACAACACCAAGCTTCCATCTCTGCATTCAGTCACTGGGCTGATAAAGTGGGTATACAAAGTGTGAGGATGGGTTGAGCCAAGAAATCCTCAGGGGTGTAATCTCCTTCCACCTTGGAGAGGTTTGCTCACATTCGCAGGTCCCACCATGATCAAGACTTGAAGGAATTCTTCATCTGTGGTTAAAGAGTATTTCTTCTGCTAACACACAGTATTTAAAACATTTGGGGTTTTTTTTCGTTTTTTTTTCTTTTTGCTATCCCTCACAGACACGATTGGATGTCTTTGATTAAAGAAATACGGGCCATTATTTGTTAATGCCTTCTTCTACTTCTATGGGTCACATAGGTTCTTCCATACTATGTAGTTTAGATTCCGGGGAAAGAAAGGCTTTGATCCTTAGATGGAAAAAAACCCGACATTATATTCACACTATTTTATTTAACCAACTCCTCCAAAGCACATCAGAAATACAGCAGTTGCAAGCATTTGTACCTCCTGCACTCAGCAGATTCTCCCATGTACATACAGTTAACGTAGGTGGTTTTAAAACAAAAGACACTGTGTATGTGCATTAACTACGTGCAGAATGACATAGGCACCACGATACCATGCAACTATTAGTTTTCCATACTGCTGCCAGAAGACAACCACAGATTTATTTCTGGAAAATGTTTTGCTGATTGCATAGAATTTCGGTAGATTTCAGAGAGAGGTCAGAATAATTATGCATTCAAACTAGCAGTGATTTTAACAAATTCAAAGATTTAAAAACAGGGAAAAAAAAAAGTAACAGTAAAGACTGAAGAGAATGTGACACAGAGAGGTCAAAATTTAGGCATTTAGAACTAAGGAATAGCCTAATAGCCTTAATACAGTTAAACAGCCACAGCGACTGCAGTTACTTAGAAGCATTTGCAATTCAATAAAACCCTAGCATGTATTGTAAAGGCAGATTTTCTTTCAAGCAACTGTACTCATTCAAGCCATGCATCCTGGCAAGCCCCTAGCAAGCTCTTCTAACATCGCAGTGACAACCCCATTCAATAGTGGATTTGAAAATATGGATACAGCCTGCACGAGTCTCCTTTTTGCTCTGTGACTGGATTAGGATGTTCTTTGGACCAGAGACACAGTCAGAGCCTCACAAAGCTCTGCATCCGTGTGGCACTCTGGAAATAGGCGGCGGCACAGAATATACAGCTCTTTTCAGTACATGGCACAGAACAGGAACTGGACCGAGGCCAGATGCTTTCACAGTCTGTGACACCATGGCCAGTGAGCAGCCATCATACAGTACCAGCCTCCATCAGCCTACTGCATTTGAAATGCAATACTCCAGAAATTCATAACCACATAGAAACACAAATATGTTTTCACTTATTCAGGCACTAAGTGGGCAAAGGCAAAGATTATATGCTGTCTTTTCAAAAAGTTCATAGTGCTATTTATAAGGAGGGCCTAGAACCACTATGCATTACTGCAACATAAAGTACATTTCTCCTTTTGTAAGGAATTTGCATTTTCTGTTTGTTAGTACTATTGACACACACTAAAACCGGCATAAAATCCTGCATTAACACTCTATTCCATTGACAATTAGCCATTCTTTACCAAAGAGTTCATATGTGTGTTTGCTTTCACATACAGAAAGCCCATTATTTACGTTTCTCTTTCCTGTCATCAGGAAATAGACAGGAAATCTCTAATACTTGCTATCACTTACTCTGTATTTTGAGCCTATTTTGAGTATGTTTTTGTCACAACTGAAATAATTTTGAGACAGCTATTGCCAAGCACTGTAATTCATTGGAAACTACAGGAATTAAATGGTTCTGAAAAAGGGTCTATGTTCTATGACTGAGATTATAAAATATCATTTTATTCTGATATCAATGGTCTAAGCTATGTCCTCTGTGGTCCAGTATCCCTACTATCCCCGAAGGTGTGCCAGAAAAAAAGCAATGGTGTTTGGGAACATGTGACTGTAAAACTGACTCATTTTTGTAGAGTTTCAATTTCAGTGTATAAACAGTTCATAAAACTACCTTCGCATTATGGGGCAAATTGCTCATCTCTGAACCACAGTTGTTCTTGTCTTCCTTTTCAGAACTCCTTCCACGAGTCCCACCGGCATTAATAGGAGCTCTGCAAGCAGAACAAATAGACAATCATTTCATACTGAGAGGAGAATTTCCCCTATGCACTGTGTGTCCATCACACAAACCCACCTTTCACCAAGGGAGAGAAACAACCCGTGCAAGCCTCCTCAATCCCTGCCTTTTCATTCTCTCCTCTGTGCTCCGCTGCCTGCAGCCACCAGGACCAGATAGGCAATCTGACATTTTTAACAGCTTTTATTGTTTCGTAACACTGGTTCCCAGCTGTTTCACATTCCCCAGCACTTTCCTGTGGTGTTGGTGAGTTCACTCAAAAGTTGACCCTGGCTTACTGAAATGCCAAAAGCAATCTCTAGCCCTATAATATTTTGGCCTCCTAAAGACCCCATCCTGAGTAGACGGTTGCTCTGAAAATGCAGTGAGATTCAGATGAATAGAGATATCACTGCCCCTTGGTGAGCTCCCATGTACTTCAGCTAAACAAGGAACCTATATAACACATGGGTATGCCGTGCAAGGTTAAAGGGGAAGAGGTGTCATACACAAAAGCTGCAACTCACAACCTCTCATCACAAGGTGAGAAACAGATGGCAGAAATAGGTAGGTTGCATTGCCCTGGGTGAATTCTCCATGGGACTTCCAATCATCACGCAAATTCAGAGCATTTTGGCAGTATATAAGTATCTTAGTGCTTCCTTTTTCTCCAGCTTTCAGGGAAAGTTTGCTAAGACATATCATTATTCCAAGTTTCAATTTTTTCCTCTCAGAAGCCAGCAGTGCAAACCATCAAACTAACACTGGATAGACCTTAAACACTCAAAACCTGCAAGCACTTAACCATCTTTTCCATAAGAAATTCATTTCTTAGCTTTTAAAACTTTCCCTTTCATTCACCACATATAAAATAGTCTGAATTTCAGACTGGGCTTGAAGAAGTATCCATCCATATAATCTATCAATTAAACTACCATCTTGGAGAACTGGTCTGTAAATGGATGAGTTCAAATTCTCTGATGTAACATCTTCCCAGTCTCAGACTCTGGGATCTGATCCTTGTGATGCTTCAGATCAGATTCATTGTAACAAGGAAGAAAAATTTCTATCACAAGAAACCCCACAAACAAACCAGAAGATCCAAAAATCCCCAAGCCTTTAGCTGAAAGGATCGGGGCCCTCCATACCTGAAGGGATGGAAAATGAAGTATGTCCAAGGACATTGCTGGCAACCTATCAACCCTCCCGTATTGGCTCTAAAATACCACAGTTGGACTATTCACAGACCAGCAGTACCCAAAACTGTAGCTGAAGCTGGCTGGGAGGACTGATGCCATGACCTCCACAGTGTTTTTGAATCTTGAAACTTCACAACTACAGCATAACATCAAGTTATCTCCCAGACTTACACAAATATAGCAAAAATAATAGCCTATATTTTTAAAGGAAGTTGTTAGTTACTACAATTCTAGCAAAAACTTGGAATATAAAATCTATGGCTTCAAAACCAGGAAAATAATTGAAGAGAGACAAAAATTGCATACTTTTTTTGAGGTAACATTTTCAGAATGTCGCTCTCAATTTCTTTGTCCATCTATGTAGAAATGCAGTGCATCTTTCTTCTGGTGCAAAGTACTCTGTTTTCATTTCTGATTCATTTCAGCTCTTTTCTGTGGAGGTAAAGTTCATGTAGCTTGAGGTCTGATAATGAAGATTTGGCACAGCTGTAAGTAGAAGTAATTAGAAAATCCATTGACCATAACAAACAATGGACCAAAAAAAAGCTGTTCTAGAGAATGTACTTCCGAGTGCCCATTACTGCAAATTTTGGCTGCAATTATAACTCACAAATTTAACTCATTCACAAAACAAATATGATCTTTGTTTAAATATCTTAAATCAAGCATTAAATTACAACTTATTCAAGAATGAGCCTCATCATTCTGTGAAAGGAAAAAAAAAGTAACTCTTAAACATCTGTGTGAAAGAAACAAATGCAAGCATGCTGTAAAAATATCTGCAAAATAAAGTCCTCATGCACACTTCCAAACATCACATATGCATATGTTTGCATGTACGTAGAACCCATAGAATGGTTTGGGCTTGAAGGGACCTTTGAGATCACCTAGCTCCAGCCCCCTGCTATAGGCAGGGACACCTCTACACATAGATGCACGTGCACACTCTTCAGTGCATATATATCTTTGTACCTATACTAGTTTATACTCACTGTATTAAAAATGAAACTCCAATCACAATGTCATCCCCACAAGCCCAGCACTTCAATTATAAAGCAATCATGGCACAAATCCAGAAAATGTCACTGTCACATGCTTCCATTGTATGCTGTTGAAAATGCCTCTAAAGTTTGGAAATTAATCACACAGCAATGCCAATCTTTTAAGTCAGGCATCTATGAACCAACTTCTTCCCTACTGAATGAATTACATTGAAATCATATAATTGCAGGCTGCCATCCAGTCACCCTTAACAATAAGAGACTTCGAAAATTGGAATCTTTTTCCCTTCTGACTCCCAACTTGCAGGCATGAAGCATAAAGCAAAAGCTTGGTGCCTTTTAAATTGCCTAAAATCTACACCCTTTAGACAAATGAAGGAAAAAAAAAAAAAGAGGGTGCAATTTAAGGGCAAATCATTTTGTGTTAATCCTTGGGAACTCAAAGCATGAAGATAAAAGAAGAAAAAATGCAGGTTTCACTTTGCTCATTATGGGACATTGACTTTCACCTAATAGTATGCAATTAAAATTTCTTCATGAGATTTCCTTATTGAAATAAGAAAGATAGCACCGCACTGAATGTGGTGATAGATCTGGTATAAACGTGCTTTCTGGACAAACTGATTTATCATGTCTCATTCCGGCAGTACTTTCTTGCTTGCTCATTTCTCATCTTATTACTGTGAAGTTGTAATTAAAGAGGATCCTCCCACAGAGAAGAGCTCTCCTTCAGGACAAGCTAAATTATAAATGCACTATTCTTTCTCTGAGAGCAATTTAAAGAGGCAGTCTGCTGAGGAAAAGACGCACATTAATATTTGGGGCTCCTACCTCTGTAATTTTATGCAGATTTCCTTCTGTTACTAAATAAATTGGGTTTATAAGTTGGGATTCCTGGGTAAATATACCTCTGCAATTGACTATTTCAATTTAAATACATTGACAATTCAATTAAAATCGTATTGAACCAGTGTGGCAGATATACTTAGCAAACACTTCATATATGATTACTGGTAGAATACACAGAAATATTTCAAAGGACACTGAAAAACTACTTAAGTAATATAGAGCTTGCAAAAATCCTTCCTATTTTTCAAGAACAATAGAACTTCATTTGACCAAAAAGCCAATTGACTCTGACCATTATGAGATGAATTTGCTATGAAGGCACCATCGTAAGGAGATGTAAGCAGTAGGCATGTAATCAGTTTGACACCACACTACCCATCCTCTGCCAAATCCTCAGTCCTTCAAGAATACAGACTTGTACTGGTGAAAATAAAAATATAAAATACTATTTGTTCCACTTGATTTGGGCTCATATCCATACTGCAAAAACTATTCTTATTGCAAACAATAGTAAAAATCCAGTTTCCTTCAAGGGCAGACACAGGGACGATCAGTATTGCTGCTACTCAAGAAGGTTCCTGTACCTTTGATTCTACTAAATACAGCAATATCACATGTCTCCATTAGACTCATTTTCAGTTCATTGTTCCCAAAAGCTCTACATTGTAAGAAACTGAAAATCGAGGAATGAGAATTATTCATACCATGTTGTAGTAACACAAGTCATTTCTGCTGTTTCCTTGAAGACTCTGGAGAGAGAAAATCAGTAGTGAACTTCAGAAAATGGGAACTGGAGAGAAGAATGCATTCAAAAATAAGGACGAGTTCTTTGAACATTAAATTATAGTCTAAGAATGGGAATCTGCTCTTAGCTTTGGAGTATATATGTATCTTAATACGAAGCATTATTTTTGTGGCACCCTGCCCTTAATGTCAGTGTGGGATTTGAAAGAATTTAGATCTCTTGATAATGAAAACCCATGCAATGCTCAAAAGATTCACACAACCATGAGATAGCCTTTCACACTGTTACATCCTATAGCTTTATATTTCTCCTTGAGTTCATTAATTTAATTGCATCTCTGGGTTTCATTTTAAGATATCTTATTGTAATCATGGGAGACAGGAATAATTTATTAATGTTCTCAGTGGCAGTATTACACAGTGAGAACGCGATTATAATTGCAAATATATATAATTCCAGGGTTAATTTGATAAAACTATAGGTGAATTTGATCTTTAAATTAATACTATTTTCCTTTGCAAGAGAATTAAGACAGGCAATTGATTCTGTGGCATATCTACGATGTCTTAAATGTGATACAAAGAGCTGTGGAAAACTGAGGTGTTTGTAGCAACTGATAGGACCACGAGGGTTTAGATACCATGAAAAAAAAAAAAGAAAAAACATTTCACTACTTATGCTAAGAGGTGGAGTTTTTTTTAAGAGTATTTTTATGTGGGTTTTTTTTTTTTCAGCAAATAAACTCAATGATCATATGTAAAGATGTTAAGAAAAAGTATTTGATTTCCAAAATCAATATATGTTGTAACACTAATTATTATATTAGCTTCTCTTTCTCATTTGTATGTATTCTTCCAAATTTTTCTGAGAGAAAAGGTGGAAAAGGGAAAGAGGAAGGAAAGGAAAAGTGCAGCGCTCAAAATCCTCACCATTGCTTGCTCTGTCACACTTCACGCAGAGTAATTCTACTTGCAACACTGGTGCTGCAGGTTATCTTTTCAGTATTTTCATATTCAAAAGTCCAGTGAAGATCAGTGTGATGGTTTCATTTCACACAGAAGGTCATATTGCCATATCTGTTTCCTAGTTCATGCCTCCAAGAATGGCTGCAAGACCTAAACTGAATCCACTTCTTCAGAAGTCATTTTCCATAGAAACTCTAATATATTTGATTAAGTAGAGGAGACTATAAATGTATACATAGTAATTAAAAAATAAAAATAATAAAAAAAGGAAACTAACTACTGACAATTCTGCTTTTATTCTAGCTAGTATTCACTGGAAATTCTTTCTTTAAGCATATTTCCTGCTCTGACAAAAAAAACTCCAGTTCTCTAGAAAAACACACCAGGTGCTAGTTATAAAATTCTTTCTTGTAAGATATCTTAACACAGTGTAAATAAATACAGCAAAATAAAAATGACTTAAAACTTCAACTACTTTGACTCTGCTTTCTGAAGAATTTATGGCCAGAATGGACATACAGCTTTTCATTTATGATGAAAAATTTCTCACACAAAAATTCCCTGAAGCTGTGCATTGCTTGCCAAGTTTCTGACTGGGAAGAATTTGTTTTATGGATGAATTATTACTTATTAATGTACAGAGCACTGTAAATTTAGCTGCTATTGGGCAGCAGTGGATCAGAGCCCATGAGGCAAGTCTGTGCTCTCACTGGCTTATAGTCTAAGGGGAGAGCCACTGACAATCTTCAAGGCAGACGGCAAGCAAAGCAGAAAGTATCTATTAGTGCTATTGGGCAGGAATTCAGACATTACACGTAACGAATTACAATCTAGATGCAGAGAATAAATAAAACAGCACTCCCAACTGGCAGAGTCCTCTCAGTCCCTACCCCCTTTTGTTCTTACCAGTAACTTCTGCTGGCTGACAAATCATCTCACCGACACCATAAATTTGTTATGGAACATTATCTCAGGCTGAGGAAGGTCAGGATGTGCTAAAGGTCATGTATGTATTAACCCACTACATGAGAGTCCCCACCCTTAGCCTAAAACATAGTCTTAAATTACATACTATTGAGCTGGCTATAACTGATCTCTCACAAGCAGCTTCATTTACCTGACAGGTTTTTCAAGATGTGCCTGCAGGCGAGTATTCTGTTTGCACCTAGGTAGTATTGGAGACAAAAGCAATGTTGTGAAACACTGGGGGTGGGGAGTTTAGTCCCCATAAGAAGGAAAATGAGCAAAGTCAGATTGCAGCCCCAACCAAAGGTGGGCACGCAGCAGATGCTAAATTAGGATATGGGCACATCAAACCTATTGAATACCACTGCTATGGAAGAGTTTACTTAGCTATGAGTTTACATCAGCAAGTACAGATGCTGTCTTTTCTGTTTATTTTATATAACAGGGAAAAAAGAGAAAAGAAAAAAAAATAATTTAAACCACATATTAAAAGAAGAATGAGGGATACAATATGAGTCAGTTTAGAGTTTTAAATACCTTTTGAGAAATGTTCTTTTCCCTAACACAACATTAGGTAGTAGCATCAGGCAGATGTTGATTGTGGTGATTTTGGCTGAACCACTGATGACAATGCTGAACCATTAAGCTATACAAAATGAGCAGCAGATCAGAGTTATGTTCTCAATGACAGCCACTCCACAATTAGTTAAAATAAATTTAAAAATAGGACATGGATTTACGGCAATCTTTTTAATGTTTAAAAATGAGTTTTGTTCTACACAAAGATTGATTAAACTTGATTAGTTTGACTTAAAAGACATCCATGTAGACTCATGCAGACTAGCTTTTAGGCACCAAGTCTACACCATTCCCTTCTTTTTAGAGTAAAAGACACTCTAAAGAGCAATTCATTTGATCCTAATAAAGGATCAATTATTAATTTCCTATTTATTTACTTGTGTATACATTTTGCCAATTAGAAAGAGGGAGAGGACGAAAAGAAAATTTCAGCAGTATGTTTGCTAAATTTCATATTTTTCAAGCAAGAGATTTTTTTCCCTGAGATAATTTGGACAGAAATTTTGACTAGCTCTGAGGATAGCAGATAAAAGACAGATAATAAAGCAATTTCCAAATTCAACAGTGCATCACACCTGATTTGGATTTCTGTACAACACTTTTTTTTGATACATTGCTCTTCCCAAGTGGAAGAAAGCACCTGGAATTCAGTAGCCAATATAATATAATGTGACCTCTGTTTGTCAGCAGTGCCCATTGCAATTTTCTGCTTAGAACAGAAACTACAGGATGAATTCAAGATTCTTGGACAAGATTCTTAAATAGCTAAAGCTCATTCCTGAGATTTGCATGCACAGCATCCATGTAGACTCATGCAGACTAGCTTTTAGGCACCAAGTCTACACCATTCCCTTCTTTTTAGAGTAAAAGACACTCTAAAGAGCAATTCATTTGATCCTAATAAAGGCCTTCGTGGAGTTCCTGTGTCTCTCCACCAGATTTATAGGAAATCCACATCTAGAAACCAACTTGTCCAGTGAGGCATCTGGGAACAAAACAACAAACCAGTTTTTTAACCAAATTAAAAAACAAACAAACAAAAATAAATCCCAACCCAAACAGGAAAACTGGCACAATGATGGATCACTACTACATCTTGCAGAAATAGGGAGGAAGGCAAACAAGGTCAGCTAATTAACATCTCCAAATATTACCATCTACTTGGAATTTCCAATAATCAGTGCAATTTAGGGTAGGAGATCAGGAAATCAAAGGCTATTGAAAGGGTCTGGTAGCAAACAACATTTTTTTTCCTCAATGTCCTTGACGGAAAACAATTCTAGGGCAATTATAAAAAGGGGAAATGTCAGCTTAGCGCAAAGAACAAATACAGGAATCTTTTAAAGGCACAGATATCTTGTATCTCTGCCTTCAGTGAGATGTTTCTCCTCTTTATTCTCATTTTCACTCTCCGTCTGTCTTCATTAGTCTGCTGGCACTCTGCTAGGATTAGTGAGCTTGTTTCCATGGTTTCTTATTTTCACTTTCTATCTTTCTTTGCTTAACTCATTAAATTGCTCATTACTTCACTGCACTTTACAGGAGACATATTTATTGTATTAGTTACACAATGGCCAGATTAGTAAGTGATAGGCAGTTTGCTATTTGAAAGAACATATTCTAATAGCAGAAAGGAAATTCAGGAGACGCAGATATTATCTACAAGTTGTAGCACAACTGGGCTAGCTAGTAACTGCTGTTTACTCTTTATCATTAGAAACCTGCTACATTATTATAAAACAAAAACAAAGCACAAAAAACAGCATACATGCATACCTCAGTTCTCTGCAGCACCCATCTGTGCTTGCAGCCAGAGGGAATGGGAGGCTGCAAGAATCGCTCCATGGATGAGCACTATGGAGGAGGAGGGTAAAGAGGCCTCTAAATTTCCTGTTTGCCTTTCGTGATAAATGGCTGTGATAAACTTTCCTGGAGCATGGCCTCTCCCAAGGCTGGGAGACCACAATGTCTGAGCATCCCTCTAGCTGCTGGGGAGAAGAGGGGAGAGGATGGCAGGCAGCAAGAGTCCAGGGACTGCGAAGTGTTCCAGGCAAAGGAATGAAAATTGGGTTCAAACATTACAGTTTGGACTCAAGTTCTCAGATTTCCATCATGCATGTGCCAATTGCTTTATAAAGAAGGTAATTGTGTGCCTTCAGTTTGACAGAGCTCCAAAGCAGAGTTCCTTTTAGCGTAATTAAGATCTTTTCCACATAGTGAATAGTCTATACAGGGGTTCACTCCATTCATTCATCTTCCCTCGTACTTCATATATCATTTGGAGGTAATCTACTGTGTGGAATTTTGACCAAAAGGATGCCTGATTTTTTTACTCGTTCAAAGAAAATCTAGTATTTTTAAAAAGATAGACTTGATCCCTTGGCTAAAATCTGAAGGCATGAGATCAAGATATCTGTGAAATACAGCTTTCCTTTTTACCCTCATCTACATGGAAAAGAGATCTAGTTTTTTCTCCAATAATCTATGTGAATGCTACCATTTGTAGGAAGTGAATGAGAACTGCTCCTGTGCACCATCCTTCAGTGTTAGCCTTCTTCTACCACTTAATTTTATATGTTCTGGCATAGGAAGTGCTGATGCCTGCTAAATTTGTCAGTAGAAATTTTCTACACTAAACTTTATCTTGAATTCCCACTGATAACAGTCTTTGCTCTTCAAAGTATATCAAAGTTATCCAAGATTGCTATTCTATCATTGTTTTTTGATACTGGAAAAGAACTTCTTTTGTCATCTAACAGAATTTGTTTCCTGATATTTCTTCTATTCTCTATAGTCTTCAAAAAGGGCCTTGGATTGTAAAAACGCTGTATTTTCCAGTATCTGGTAGTTCCAGTTCAATTTAACCAATTCTTTTAAAAAAATAAAATATTATATATATATGCAAATATATAAAGTATCTATATCTATATATCTAATATATATCTTGAGGCAATGTAGAGGAATAAAAAAAATACATCTCTCAAAACTTAAAAACAAGAAATGTATGACATTACAGCATAATAGCTCACAAAACAACAGACAAGTAAAAGAAAAAATAATATTAAAGTTGAAAACTCCTTTTTGTGTCTCAGAGGTGTTTGTAAAACACAAACACTCAAATTCTGTATAAGTCTGCTATTTCTTAAAAGACAAATGCTTCAATAAACTCTGCTATATGAAAGCCTTCATTATTAAACTCTCAACCAAGTGACTTGGCATTCCTGAGTCACAAGTCCTCTCTAAAAAGGAAGACAAAAAAGCACAAGTAGATGATAAATGGGAAGGCAGTGTGTCATGCACAGTCCTAGCAAAGGAGAATCAGCTCTCCCTTTTGGCAAATTGTCCTGCCCCAAGAAATTGAGCTGAGTGCTCAGCAAGGTGGAATGGGTTGGTGCAGTTTCTCATATGGTGTGCATGGATCTCCTGGGCTCATTTTGTCTAGACTGGAATTAATGACTACATCACTACTAGTACTTGCTACCAAAAATAACCGCAGCAACTGCAAAGGTTAATTATCTGTATATTCCCTAATCAGCTATATCCTAAAAATTCAATTGCATTCTGGTAAGTTTCTTTCAATGCTTTCTAAATATTAAAATGCATAGTTAAGCAGGACAATACCTCATTCTTTTAAGAAAAGAAGCATCAGTCAATTATTTCTTGCTGTCTGTGAATTAAGATAAAGGCTGTTTAAATGCCACATTACCTTCTCCAGAAAACCTGAAAAAACAGAATACCTCAAATCCTTTTAAAAACTGTTCAAGATTTGTAAAATAGCAATTAAATTTCATATTTACTATTAAAAAAATAAAACCAGTTTTAAAAGTCCTACTCCTTTTAACCTCGCTTTTTATAAATACTTCTTACGTACTCAGTAGTACCAGATTTCATTTTCTCTAGAGCAAGACAGTTGGGCAGTCCCTATGGCATCCATCTCCACTAGGGTGACCATGAAACTCTAATATCAACAGTGGGCCAGGACTAAAGTGGAGTCTGTTGGAATGTAGTTTCTCCAAGGGAGAACATCTGAAGAATCAATCTGGAATTAGCTTAGGTTTTTGTTGAGAACTCTTTTTTTTTTTTTTTCATAAAGAAGGGGAAATATTACTGAATGTGTACAAACTAAGTCAATTAAAAATGTCAAAACTCCATCACATTCAATGAAAGAAAACCAAATGCGGGCAAGCTCCCATTAATCCTTATTGAATTATATGCTGTAAACAAACAGAAGCATTCTGGGGCTCTCCATTACTTGACTATCTTTTAGAAGCGAACATTTTGGCCACTGAAATTTCCACATTTATATTAAAGTAAAAAGTAGAAAAAATAATTGCATCATGACACAGCTCAGCACATTACCCACCACTTACTTTCAAAAATTACAAGCATTGTATTCCCGTAACACCTATCACTACAGCCTCCAAGCAACTCCTAAAATACAATTATTCTCCCCCCACCTCGTTGATGCTCATTAATGCAGGAGAACTGAGGCAAAACAAAGACTGGCTGGCTCTGCCCAGAAGCCATCCCAAATACAGCTGAAAGTTAAATTTAAAGCATGTGTTTAGGCTGTAGAGAAAAGCTGGAAGACTTACATGTTAGCAATATCAAAACACTAATGCTGCTAGTCTTGGCAACACTGGCAGTGAAGATATGGTGGCATTAGGCTTGATATGCATGAAGAAACTCATGAAAGACCACAGGAGCATTAGTACACAGATGCTCTGCAATTTTTAAATATTCACACCTTTCATCTGCTGTCCCACCTCCTGCAACAAGACCACTTCTGCATTCAGTCCTAGTTAGTGTGCCCTCGTTCCTGCTCAGCGGTATTTCAGAGAAGGCTCTGCTCCACAGCATGCTGACCCCTCCTGTCCCTGCTGCATTGAAGCACTGACCTGTAAAAATGCAAGTGGTCCTACAAGCTTTGAGATCCAGCGCTCGCTTAAATACTTCACTTGGAGCCAGCATGTTTAGACTGTAACAGAATTCACTTTTGGGACTTTTAGGCTGTTATACCTGAGCATGATTCATTCTGCTAATGCTCCTGTAAGTCTTCATAAAGATACCATACTAATGAAAGTATCAGAATTTTGGTTTTACTCGTTAATCAAAGTCTGTCTTGGCTCTTACCACCTTTAAAACAAATGAAGAGTGTAGGCCTTTTTTTTACACGAATAGATGTATGTATGTATATACTTAGAGAAAGAGACATACACACGTGTACATATCTGTACATTCTACTGTGTGGAACATTCAGTATGTACAACACCATTTAGCCCGTGCCACCTTTGCTATTAATGTTTTAAAACCTCTGTTGTAATTAGAATAAGGTGCAGAAATTCCATCTCTACTTCATCATTACCCAAACCTGTAAGTCTAGAAAAGCATGGAAAGAGAAGGCATAATAACTCACCATATTCCCCCAGTTGGATGTTATTACAAAATGACTGCACATTTTGTTGTGCTTTGTTATTCACATAAAAGCACTGATATTAATGTCCTAACCTTTTTAACCTAAGGGATAATTTCTTTGTTGTGTTGTAATTCTCTAAATTGTGTACAATTATCCCTGCTTACTTAGAAAGGCTTACTAAGGAATGAATAGGCACAATTAGCATAACAACAGAAACATTAGCCCATGTAAAAGAGAAAGCTCTTGCTTGCAAACACCTGTTTGTAATTTGTCTAAGATAAGCTTATTGCACTCTTTGTTTAGCGGTCAAGAAGCAGAATGCAGAGGATGCTGGCACTTTTCATGGAAATCTGCTGCGACACATTAGAGCTGGGCAGCAGTGGCACAGAGAACAGATAATCTGTGGGGTTTCGTCCTTGAGGATCTCCAAAACTGCCGGGTCGTGGGCCTGGCACCCTGCTGAGGTGGCTTTGCTGGAGCATCCAGGATGCCCTACAAGGTCCTTCCACCTTCTTACAAAGATTTCCAGGCGTTCTGAAATGCATATAAGAAGCAAACAGCTCAGTGGAGTTCTGGCAGTTCTTTGGATTGGTTTGACTAATCCAATGTTTAAAACAATTCCTAGGACAAGTCACAAGATGATAATGCACACCCTTTAATACATAATATGTAAGTGGCTCAAAATGGCTTCTCTGAGATCCAGAAATGAATCACAGAATCATTAAGGTTGGAAAAGACCACTAAGGTCATCCAGTCTGACCATTAACCCATCCCCACCACGCCCACTAAACCATGTGCACCAGAGATACATCTCCATAAAAACCACCAGGGACAGTGGTCCACCACTTCCCTGAGCAGCCTGTCCTATGCCACTACTCACCATTTCTACTAAGAAGAAACTTATCCTCATGTCCAAAATCTGGACCTCCCCTGGTGCAACTTAAGGCTATTAACTCTCACCCTATCGCTGTTACCTGGGAAAAGAAACCAATCTTCATCTCACCATGAAGTTGAATTCTAGTGCTTTGCATAGATGTTCAGCATGTAAAGACAACTCTCCCAGTGCACATATCATTCCTAGCTCCTCTCTTTACCAAGAGCAGCTAGTGAGTGCTCCACAAGCCCGATGCTTTGCTCTGATTCTCACAGCTTGATTCTCACTACCACACTTACTAAGACCATTCCTGGCTAACCACAGCTTGCTTCCATGAGTGGAAGACATCATGAATTATTCTAAAGCCAACTGAGGAAAATATAGAAGTTTCACAGTATAGTTATCCTTGTCCTGCACATGCCAATGCTTCTAGGAAGAACCAAGTCTGCTAATCCACACCTGCACAGCTCCTAACCTGCAAGTCTCCCTGTCCTTTTGAGATTATATGAATGTGCCCAAACATACACACACACAAACACACACACACACACACACACACACACACACACACACACACACCATGTTCAAAATAATTCTCTCATCTTAAAGGTTCTTTTTTGGTTTACAACTGTCCAAGAGCTGCCCCCAAAGCTTTGCAAGTTTCTTACTTTAAACTTGGAGTAAATGAAAGCCAAGGGAATTTTGACTTCCAAACAAAATATAAATACAAGAATCAGTGCATTCTTATATTTAAGAATCCATAAAAGAAACCTTAAACTCTTCTAATTATTTTAATTAAAATGTCAGAATACTGAGCAGATTTCAATAGAAAAAAAGTACAGCAAGATGGTACTTCTGACCCACACTTAATTTGCATTCCCTCTGGACAAAATGAAGAGACATCCTCACCTTGTTTCTCTTGTAATTGGTATTAACTAAAAATGTTTAAACAGAATAATGTTAACAAACATCACAAGGCTTCCACAAACATTTATTTCTTTACGCAGTAACAAGTATTTACATGCAGTAAACTAAGTATGAACAAGTATACATATAAGAACCTGAAGGGAAAAGCTGGATGCCGTGGCACAATCATTGACCTTTTCTGAGAAGTAGAACCTGTCCTAATACATTTCAACAGGTGAAGAAAATTAGAAAGAAGTCAGTATTGAGCTCTGTGTGATCCTTCACACACAAATGTACTGTTCTTCATGTTTCATTTCTGGAGTAAATAAAAATTGCTGAACATAATTCACAAGTACTTTGACCAAAGGTTCCCAGCTAGCATCAAGACAAACAGTAGAAACCTATTCTAGGATTCAGTTGTAACACCCCATTGTGCATACTGCAGTTCTACCAGTGCTGCAGTTTAGGCCCTGACCAAGTGGAAAAATGCAGACACACACTAAAAATTTACAGAAATAGATATCTCAATGTCAGCAGGACTGAAATAAATACCTTGAAACTTGAGTATACTAACAAAACTTTCTGGTTTGCTTCATTTTAAATAGATTTAATGAAAAATTAGTATACTTAAGTATATTTAAGCAACAGTGGAAAAAAATCGTGTTTATAATATATATAATATATTATATAGTATATATAATTTTCTTTCTTTTTGAAAAATATTTCTGCAGTTCTTTTTCTTGATACTCAATACAGTTATAATCGAACCCTACTTCATTTACAATACCTGCGTATCTAATCTATTCAACATGATAGCAAGCTATGGATGTGCAGTTTCATATCTGTATGATAAAACAAATGTTAGCCACCTCCAAACAATATATAAAAAACTATAAAAACATAATGATGTTATCTTGTTAGTAGTATATATAAGCAGTTTGAGAAGGTGCAGTTTGAAGTCGTGTGACCAAATACCCATAAAGTGCAGAGCTTTTTTTTTTTTTTCTCTGCACATGCATTCAAACCAGGGAACCTCAGCTGTTTAGGGCCAGCATATGCATGCACCTGTCAGTCTGACCAGTCCAGCATCAGCCCAGAACCTCCATCCTTTCCCCTCCTTCAGCTTGCATTCAGTGTGAAATTACATTTCAGTAGGAAAAAAAGTGCAGAAAAGATTCCTATCAAGAAAGAGCACATGCTAGAGGCCATTTGCAGTAACTCAGATGGCTCTCGGTCTACCTGACCTAACAGTATCAGCATCCTGCATTAATTACATGCGAGCAGCACAGCTTTTTGAAGTATATGAACATATGGCACCAGGCATATCATGTCCCCTTTAAAATACATATGAGTAGGCGGAGATAAAGTGAACAAAGAAAAAATCTTGAGAGTGAAAGAGAGAAGCACTATTAAGCACTTTGTACTTATCTTGCTACAGAAGAGCTTTGTTCCAAGCAGAAAAAAACCTCTCTTACTGAAGCTATCCAAACAGTAAATAGACCATTCTTTAAACAGTAGCGTATCTACAGCAATCCACACATCACAGAACTGGCATGATGAAAGCATTTTTCTCACAGATAAAAACTGCGGAAAAAGTCTCCTGCACTGGTGATAATTTGGATCTTGTTTTAGTTAGATTTTCAGGGCAAATCCATAAAAAGTTTAATAAGCCCTTAAAGAAGAAATATACCAAGCATTGAAGCTTGTTGAATCATTGCATCTTGAAACATGTTTGAGTCCTCTCAGAATAGAAAGGTTCTATTATTATTCTATTCTCTCAGAATAGAAAAAGTTTCTAAGGCTTCTCATCACATCTGTACTGCCTGTTGCAAGGAACACCTGGAGACATACCAATGTCATTTACCTGGACTTGGGCAAGACTTTTGACACGGTCCCCCACCACATCCTTATCTCCAAATTGGAGGGATGTGGATTTGATGGGTGGACCACTCAATGGATAAGAAACTGGTTGGAAGGCCGCAGACAGACGGTGGTCATCAATGGCTCTGTGTCCAGGTGGAGGCTGGTAACGAGTGGTGTCCCTCAGGGGTCTGTCTTGGGACCAGCGCTTTAACACCTTTATCAGTGACATCGATGACGGAATCGAGTGCACCCTCAGCAAGTTTGCTGATGACACCAAGCTGAGTGGTGCGGTCGATACAGTTGAAGGAAGGGATGCCATTCAGAGGGACCTTGAGAGGCTAGAAAGGTGGGCCCAGGTGAACCTGATGAGGTTCAACATGGCAAAATGCAGAGTTTTGCACTCGGGCTGGAGGAATCCCAGGCATCCGTACAGATGGAAGGAGCGGTCCTTGAGAGCAGCCCTGTGGAGCAGGACCTGGGGGTCTCTGATAGATGAAAAACTTCACATGAGCCAGCAGTGTGCTCTTGCGGCTCGAAAGGCAAATGGTATCCTGGGTTCCATCAGAAGAGGGATGGCCAGCAGGGACAGGGAGGTGATTGCCCCCATCTACCCTGCTCTTGTGAGGCCCCATCTGGAATACTGTGTCCAAGTGCGGAGCCCCCAGTACAAAAAAGACAGGGAGCTGTTGGAGAGGGTCCAGAGGAGAGCCACGAAGATGATCAGGGGACTGGAGCACCTCCCCTATGGAGATAGGCTGAGGGAGCTGGGCTTGTTCAGCCTGGAGAAAAGAAGGCTGCGGGGTGACCTCATTGCAGCCTTTCAATGCCTAAAGGGAGCCTATAGAGGGGAAGGGAATCAACTCTTAGAAAGGGTTGATAACTGCAGGATGAGGGGAAATGGTTTTAAGTTGAGGGAGGGGAGATTTAGGTTGGATGTCAGGAGGAAATTCTTTACAGAGAGAGTGGTGAGGTACTGGAACGAGCTGCCCAGAGAGGTTGTGGATGCCCCGCCCCTGGAGGTGTTCAAGGCAAATTGGAGGTAGCCCTGGGCAGCCTGGTCTAGCAATGTGGAGGTTGGTGGCCCTGCATGTGGCAGGGGGGTTGGAGATTCAGAATCCTTGAGGTCCCTTCCAACCCTGGACATTCTCTGATTCTGTGATTCTGTGAGTCCTGTCTGCTAACATTGTTTTGGTGTTACATGTGCAATTACATGTGAGGGAGAAGAGAGAGATTTCATTATCTTTAAACATCTTTAACAATTTTCAAATTAAACTTTTTCTTTCTATGGGGAGTTCTCCTATGCCACCAACATCCCCTTCAGGCTTGCACATCCTAAGGATGTCAGAGATGTGAACAGAAAAGCACTGTTTTTTGCTGACACAAACTAGATGCAGCCAGCAGTAAGGGCCTTAGCCACGAGCAATTTGCTGATATTTACCTTTCTACAGCCATTGTGCCCACATGCCCACTGCATGATCAAGCATTGTGTGTGAACCACTGCCTGCCGCCTGAGATCCAGCATCCAAACAGAATAGGAGGAGGGTGAGACAAGGAAGCCCCCAGGATAACTGGAGAAAGCATCCAAAATCCAGCCAACAGGAAGTGCGGAAAAGAGAATCATCTAAATTCCAACCTCATCCAGACCTGCATGAAACATGTCCACAGGGCAGGATACAGGTTCAGTGCCCTCTTTCACTTGTGGAAATTCAAGCTCTGCCTTTGTTCTGCTACCAAATCAAGACAAAGATAGATACAATCATCTATTATTATTGGGCAGATGAAGATGAGTAAAGGGAAATATGACTGCAGCTCAGTACTGAAACATTTCAAACACAGGGAGCTCAGCAGAGCTTCTCCCCATGACGAAGTGTACAGGCCTCGCTTTCCTCTCTGCACAGATCTCAAAAACTTCCAGCCTTCAGATGGGTGCAAATAACAGGTTTTCTGACTGCTTCATAATTTGTAGAGACATCTGAAAATATAATCTATATTACAGAGCAATGCCATCCCAGTCATGCAAGCTTCTGTAGAGCAGGAACCTGCCACATTAAATGATTCCTTCTAGTTTTGCAATTTAAATCGAGAAATCAGTATTACAACCTTGGCAAGCAATGAAATGAAAATAGACACTGTAAAAACATCAGGATTTCTGCTTTTTGTGCAGCAGCTACGCGTTGATAAAAGGTGGCATATGTCTCTCTCCTTCACAGGCTCACAAGTAAATAATCATCAATTTATACATTCAAGCACAATACCTCTGGCTACAAATTGCTTCTTAGAAGATTTTCCTTTTCCCCTGGAAGAACCACTTCTAAGTGTGTTGAAATTACATCTTATTCTTTTCTTTGAAAGATCTTTTACCACACAGCCAAATAAAGAGAGATCATTTGCATAATTCTTCTTTCTAAATGACTTCAGGTTGATACAGGTTCTTTGTGAATTGTTATTCAGCAGGACATGGTCAGATGCAGATAAAGTGCTATAGAAGGTGGAAGTTAACATCCTCAAATCTGATCAAATAACATTTCCGTTTTAAACTGATACTGTAAATCACAAGGAATTACAAAGCTGTAGTTTGATTCAGCTGTTGAAACAGACTTAATATCGAAGCAGCCTTTCACTCAACAAAAGATTCTGCTCTGAGCCATTCTCAGGCTTGTAGCAAGTACAAATTATAATTCTAGCAGACTCTCACAGCCAGATAGACCATCTCCCTGGGTTGGCCTGAACTCTATGTGCAGACAGTTATTATATTCAACATATGCAATTGTCTATAGTAATACATATGTTATACGTATTAAAATAGTAAGTTAGTTTCATTGTAAGGGTCTCTTCAGCTTCTGTGAGTATATCAAACATTTTAATAACTTCAGAAATCAAGATGCTCTCATTTTCTTTTAAAAAATCTGTAGATCTCTTTGCTATGGATATTCAAACAAAATATTAACATGCTTTACCTGAAATTTTATAGAACTTGTGTAAAGGCTTGATTCTGAGTCTCAGTAAAGCCAAAGGCAGCTAGAACCTCACATGACAGAGGTCATCTCTTGCAAACACATTTACCGCTCGTTCTCACATGAATACCAAATCTAAATATCACAGTCTGAGAACAAGCATGTGTTAATCTCATTGCTTATCTCTCCCCAAAATTCTCAGGGAAGACACACCCGAATAATCTGTCAAGGGAAGTTGTGCAAGGACCACTGCTTTGTATTGCAAAATCAATTTTGAGATAGGTGCAGTTTGGAGCAGTATTTCACTGTTAATAAAATAGCAAATGCTCCCATAAAGGTCTTTCTCATCTGTACTGTAATAGCACTTGGGCTGAAAGAAAAAAAAAATCCCCTGTAATCATTTCCCTCAAACATTTATACATTCACATACACACACATCTGTCTTCTGAATAAGAATAAAGAATTCAATGGACCATTGCAATGTCATATATCTGCCTTGTGAATATGCAACCAGAGTGAAAATTCTGTAATTTATACAGTGAGATTTTTATGCTGAGTTTTGAGATTTGCCAATGTTTTGACCTCTTCTCCCTTAACCTCAACATTTTCTGGTCTCTGCTTAAAGTCAAGATATGAGTGGATATAAAGGTAAGGATTTGGCCATGGAGTCTCAGTTTGTTCCCCCAGGACCATGGGTTTATAGGCAAATTTTCTTTAAATTTTTGGATAAACTCATGGCCATTTCATTCCCAGGACCAGGTACATCACACAGGCCCTTCTTTGACTTCTTTTACAGAACACATTCAAACACTTAGGAAGACTTCTGTGTGGGCTGACATAACCTAGAATAAAGACTACAGATTTCTACAGCTTGAGCTACAAATGCAACTCAGCAGCTGTATCTGCACCACCTTTGGGCTGGGTCTTTTCCAGTAATGAGAAAATCATGGTCACGTTACAGCCAGAAAATATCTCCTGGCTCTGGATCCATAACTCCATTGTACACCTGTCACCTCATTCCATTTTTATTTTTGTTTTTTTTTTACCTTCCCTGCTCTTCCTTAATGATTTATTGAAAGAGAAGCAAACTTGTCACAGCGACCATCCTCAAAAAGTTGCACGGAGCCAAAGATGCTGCATGGCATCATCAAAAATAATGTGACAAAATATCTGATAAAATAAATGAGCGCTGTGAAAACAAAACTGCAACTGAGGAGATCTAACAAATAACATTGGCCTTGAGCATAACTGACTACATTTTGACATGGTTCTTTACAATAGGGGTTCAATTATCCATAGCTGATTTTTCTTAAATCGTAGTCATAAATTTAATACCACACTAATGAGTCAATGAAAAGTAAACTGATGGGTAAATTCATTCAGACTAGAGGCATTAAGAATATTTTCAATTAAACATTCTTTGTTCCGAAAATGTATTTTTTTGTGAGAGTGAAAATGCTTTGCAGTTAAATATTGTTTTCAAAAACATTGTCAAGAGAAAGGTTTCATAGATCCAGGATGGATTCACTGAACACCTTAGAGACAAAACTAAACAAGACTCAGCTCTATTCAGTGCAGATTTGGTATTTCAACATAGCTCTATTTTACAAGTATATTTGAAGAGCTGTGATCTCTTCCGGATCAAAACAGAAAAGACTTCCAAAAATTTCTGTGAAATAGAGTCTTTTATTCATTTTGAACACTTCTTATGCTATTTGGGATATAAATGCTCCTATTGCCAATGGATTTTAGCAGGCTATTTTGTCATTCCAACTAAACTGCTGGACATGTTAATGTTTAAATTGTATTAATTGCATCTGGTAAATGGACTATGCTGTACAGACAAATGTTGATTTACTTTTGTGTCTTCATCAATAGTTTTGATCTTGTATTCATCACCCAGTTCAACTTATATTGCTCCTCTATTAGAATGAAATACGGCAACATTCAATACTTAAACATTGAAAAGTTGAAAAGCTTCAAGGTGTTTCAAGGCAATTCAAGTCAAGGTTGGCTTGGACAACACTGTTTCTAGTGGGTTAGTAAGATGGGAAAATTATAGAATGTAGAAGCTAGGAGACAACACAAATCCTTGACAGTAGCATGGAATTAAAAATTAGTTTGGATATGAGATCAAAATAACTATTTAGAAGACAGATACAGCTGAACATTTAAAAACAGATGTAACTGTGATATAAACGCATCAGCTGCTGAGTTCTAAATAAAAGGTGTGGTTTCCATCAAGAATAGATATGAGTAAAGAACCCAAGGTCACTGTCAACCTCAAAATAACTGTGAAGATATCCAGTTCTCAAAACTTCTTATATCCAATAGAAGTTAAATGTAGACTTGGTCTTGACTTGAGTCTAAACTTAGGCAGCTGTATGATTTCTTTAGTTGCTCAGGATTTTATACTGTCTTCAGAAAATTTGACATTGAACATTATCTCACTGACTCAGCTGCTGGCAAAAATACTTCTGTGATTTTTAATCTAGTTGAGGACCATGAACCATTCTACCAGAAATCAAACGACTGAACATCCACAATGCAGTTATGTTATTATGCAGAAGCCTCCAGTACACTCTACAGTGCTAGCTGAGCTCAGACCTTTCCACTGATTTCTGGACTGGGAAAAACACATTGTTACAGTGCACCTCTCTCTCATATCAACCAATTCAAAGTAGAGATCCTATTTGTCCAGGCTCCCCGGGCATCCAGCACAGTTCCCTGGGATGTTCAGTGTCACACTTCACCTTCTCTGTGATTTGTGACATTTTAGAGCGGTGAGGACTCACAGCTTTTTAATGCAGCTCTTCTCTACGGACAGCTTCGGGCCCAGAAAGGTAAAGCACAGATTAGACACCTAGCCCATCTCCTGTCAAATCAGCCTGAAGCTACTCCAGACATCAGGAAAATAAGAATAGGGCTGTATATTGCCCAGCATGAGACCCAGCTGGATTTCTCCATCTTTTCTGAAACCTCCGTCTCTTAAACAAATCTTTAATTATCTTCATTTTAAAATTGAAACACTTCATGTGAAACTACAAACAAGATTCCCTTCTCCTGACACTGAGACAGAAAAAAAAACCAGAAAATGTTGAATAAAGTAAATGAAAGAGGTCAGAAGGTGGGGAGTTCCCTGCAAATAAAGAAATAAATAACAATAAGAAGGGAATTGGAAGCAGTAGTGCAGGGGAAGCATTGTTTATAACAAACAGCGAGATACAAAGAAAATTGGCCAGGTGAAAGCATACGATTGTGTTACAGTGAACTCCAGTTAAATGAATATCTGACATTAAATAAATCTCTTAATAAAATTACCACACTCTAGCAGTCCACACACTCTGCATATGTAATAAAACTCTCTAAAATGAATAGCTGATAAGGAAATGAACCTGTTCGGGGAATGAATAAACACACATTCACATATACACACAGAAATACCAAATGGTGAAACATACTCATAGTGATTATCAGACTGTTAAAATAATAACCCTGTGAAACAAATAAATCTGCCCCACAGCAAATTATGTCTCTGCTGTACTTATGGTGAAACCTTCTACAAACACCTGATAAAGGAATAAACCTGTTAAAGGAATAAATTGACTGTACAGTAAGGTTATCCACAGATTTGCACTGGACTGCAGTGATAAACCTTCTTTTTCATTAGTCCAATAGATCATAGGATATACAGTACTTACAAATGTTTCGGCATTAAATATAAGCTAGAGTGCTCTGCTGTATGTATGCATCTGAGGGCAGGGGGTCAATAAATAGACTGAATGTTCTTTCACAAAATATATGTCAGTGTGCATTAGTAGAATACCTGATCAAGAGATGAGCTGGCTGTAAAATATCCCCCGCACACCTGAACTTCCAGAACATATGCACAACCAGAAGCATGAGGCTCCACGGGTCTCAAAATCATGCAGGTTTTTGAGATTTAACCCCATGAACCCAAGATTTTTAAAAATTTAAATGCTGTGAGGCCATAATATGTTTTTGCTGTTGGACTTCAACCTTGGCCATGGCTCACAACCTGCCCTTGTATTGCTCGTACACAGTGGAGGACAGGATGAGCCAGGATCAGCCCCTGCCACCTCCTGCAGGAAGGCCACAGCTGCCTCTCTGGTGACACTGAACTGCTCAGAACCACAGCAAAAAGGCTAAGACTGGAGAAAAGGTAGGACCTCTTTTTTCTGGCTGTCTAAAGCTTCTATGATTTTATGGATTGCATGGAATATAGACTATTTCTCCTAAGGTGTTCCAGCAAGAGCACTCACTGGAAGAGTGCTGGCAGCCAGTGAGGCAGGCAGATTTGGGTCAAAATAGGACTTATCATGAGATTGACTTTTTGTGGATGTGAATGGAGAAATGTTGGGAAAAAAAAGAAAAAGCTATTAAAAACAACAACAACAAACAAACAAAAAAACAAACCAAAAAACCTAGAAAGAGTAAAAATATTTTTCCTCAGGAAAAGCAAAATCAGCACTAGTGGATGAGTCTGCTTGAGCTCTGCATTTCAATTCAATTTTAGTATTCATGTGGGCTGACTTAAAGGTCAGCAAAAAGAAATTCAAGATTCTAATTGCCACTATCCAGCAGAAACAAAGGCAGAAACAATCCCATTTATGGATCAAAGTTTCTGACAAACCCTGATTTAAGTAGCAACACTGAGAACACTCACAGCAACAAGGAGCTGTGCAAAGGCAAAGCACCCTCTGGCTCCAATCCCACAGCCATTCCTTCTCCTTTTCTAAAAACTGTTTTTGCTGGATTCAAGCACATTTGTATAAGTCACATAAATAGGCCTAATAAGTTAAAAACTAAAATACACAAAAACATTAAAAGTTACCCATGCTTAAATTGCTAGGGAACTCAGACAAAAAAAGCCTCCATCCTCCTAGATGGGTCTGTTGACTCAGCACAGAGCTAAAGCAGGTAAGGAAAAATCAAAAGAAAGGGGGAAGATTTCTATGTTCTTTCCAGTGTTCCAGAAAAGGGGAGGGAGAAGCAAGTAATGTGGAGAACAACTAAGATGAAATGTGATGTTGAAATGAATAAGTAAGTTCATTATATTCTACAACACGATAAGACTTTGCAGGCCTGATTACAACATTAAGGGACGGTGCTGCTATATTATAAATTACAGGGTGAAGCACTCCTGTTTCTGTCTCTATATTTCTAAGGTGGGAGAAGTTAATTATTGTTATAGGTCTAGATATTGCAAGGATGAGGATATCAGAATATCTTGTCATCAAGTGTAAAGACAGCAGTGGAAAAGAGGCGAAGGGGGGAACCACCCATTTAAAGAAAATTATTATAAAAATACTAAAAATGATATATAGATTTTTTGACCTACATCCATCATTTTTACATGCCTAGGTACTTTGTGCCTTGTCTCCATAAACCATCACTCTGTTATTTTTCATGAAACTGAGAGTAAATGGCCAAAGCTCGAGACTCAGAAATAAAAATAAATAAATATATATATAAATAAAATCACCATGAGCAAAAAGGTTAATAGGAATCTGTGTGATTTTATTATTATTAAGCAGCACAGAGAGAAGAACAGCATTTCGAGCACTCTAAGTGGCCTGTGGCACAATCAGTAACCCTGAAGTATATTCAGCAATCTTTTTTTTTTTTTTTCAATTGCCCACCGCAGCCTATATTACAAATACATAAATCATAATGTTTCAACAAAAGCAAAATTTAATTTTCTCCTTTCAGCTGTTATCTGGGCCGGGTGGTATATGGCAGGCTGCGGCCGAGTCATTTATTACACTTGCTGAATGGATAATGGCAGGGAGAGTCTATTATACCCAGCTTTGTTAGGGCTTTGAATGTGCTACTGAAACCTGTAGCAGACTAAATCTCTTTACATCTGTAATAGATACACAGCACTCTATTATTTCATGCCAGAGCAAAATTAAACAGTTGTGTGTAGGGGGAGGCAGGGAGAAGAGGGCTGGGGGGAGCAGAGGGGCTCTGGGGATGGTGCAGGGTATTTTGCTGAAATTGCTTTAAAAGCAGCAGCATCCCTAGGATTCGTGCTCATTGCACAGACCCATTTTGGTGTGCTCTTGAAGGTACCTGCCTTAGCAGGCAATGCCTCTGTGCCAAACTCACGCAATAAGATTCTCGGCTCTTTGCTTTTCCATGGGGGTATTTTGCAGAGTTTTAGGATAAAAGCAACCCTTTCCTTCCCAGCATTGGTGCAACACCAAAAATACCCTTTTGCTTCTCATCATGTTTCTCCATTTTTGTGGCAGTATTTGATTCATACTCTCAGTGGACACCAGCTGCATTACTTGCTTTAGCACAGACATCCCTTGTGGGGATGTGAAGGAAGTCTGCATCTGGAGCTGCACCATGCCCAGTATCTCTTCTTCTTCCCCTGCACACTACCACCAGCTAAGGGAAGTAACAGCATCCCCTGATCCTCACCTCCCATCAGCCTGACTGCCAAGGACCAGTAAGCAGCCTTACACCTCCATCATCAGCTCCTGCACTAAACACTTACCCAGTAGCCTGCTGTAACCCCAGCATAGGCAGAAGCACAGCAGAGGTGCTCGCTGGCTTCCTACCAGCGTATCAGCACAAAGCCTGAATAAACTCTCAAGCTCACTGACATCTCACGTGGGATTTGTCTGGCTGCCCAGCATGAACAGAGATGGTTATAAACACTTTAGAGCAAGAACGCGTTTCTTTGGTTATTGAAACTATTACCTCCTCGATGACTGAAACTATTATAAAACAGAAGGTAGAAGGGGAAGCTTTCTGTGACAGATTTGCTAATATCCTTCTCCAGGTGTTTACGACAACATTAATTCTTATACTATTCCTGTTCTGTCCCAGAGATGGTACAGGGAAATAATTACAAGGAACTAAATAAGCACTATAGATACCATGCTTGGGACTATTTCTGTGCATGCCGAATACTCTTTTTATGCACACCTAACATAGCCATGAGCCTCCCCATAGTGCTACAAAAAGAATGATGAAGGAGTCTACCTGGGCTCCAGCAGCCTCCTCAACACTACCTGGTTGGGGCTTTATGAAGCTCAACCCCTGGACTGTACATGAAGTACTACTGGGGTGCCTTGGGGTACATTAGCTGTCCAACAGGCTTTCATGCACATGAACATGCAGTGATGGACCAGCTTAATACACATGATTGTGTTTCCCTCTGGTGGCTGGGATCAGTGGCTGAGGAAATCTCTTAGAGTTCTCTCCAAGATTTCCTTTCATGTACATGATAGAGATCCACATCCAAACATGAATCTCTGCATGAAGTGGTTTCCAGCAAATGGGCATACCTCCAAGACACTGAACCACAACTTCCAAAGGTGCTAAAGCTTCAGTCGCTAAACAAAAATCACACAAAAATCAGCTTCTTAAAAATAAATTGCTGCTCAAAGGGGTTTGTTGTTTTGTTTGTTTGTTTGTTTGTTTTCCCTAGAAAAGGAACAAAAAAGAGTGGTGCTTTGAAGCAAAAGAAAAAACTAGGCTGGAACCTGATAGCATGGATGGATCCATGTGAATATAATTGGGTTAACATAGCAACCTGTGAGCGGGAGACCTGATGACAAGCAAATCAAGGATAGAAAAACAAGTTTCAATGGAGTTAGCCTCAGGCAATCTTATTTACTCCCTCCAGTAAGAAAAAAAAAAATTAAGAGTTTATGCTGTAGCTCCTATTAATTCTACTATCAGGCAAGAATTCTTTTGCTGCCTTACTTGTAATAGCATTGTCCTCCTCTCAGATAACAAGAAGAGACTTACCGCATCCTCCTACCTGCCAAATCTTCTCCCAGTCTCAAGCAAGAGGATTAAAACCACTACTGGGTGAGACTGCAGTTGCTTGATTCCTGCTCACTTTTTTAAAAAGCTGTCTTATCTGTGCTCAAAGAAGTAAAGGCTCTTCTCTTGATGTGTCACTTTGTTATCGTGTACAGGTTCTTTTGCCAACACACTTCCAAGGCAGATTGATTCAATCTGCAGATAGTAAAGCCCCACTCCCTGGAGGAGCTAAAAGCCCCACAACTCCAAATGTTTCAGCACAGTGGTTTATTCTGTTATCATTATAAGGGCTCACAAAGGGGAGAAGGTTACTTAGTGCTCTTCATTTGGAAACTAAGATGGTGAGGGGCTTTTGTTTCCCCAGTTTTCAGGGAAAATCTGTTGACTGGATGTTGGTCAATGAGTGCCATTTGTTTCCTTGCTCTGGGGCATACTGCCCTTTGGGAGATTAAAACCTGTTTATGTTCCTTGCCATTAACCAGATGTGCACCCATACTCAGTCGGCCCAGCAAAGAGACACAGAAACATAGGCTCTACCCTCTGTTTTAGTTGCATTGAAAAATATGGGCAGCTCAGAGTGACAGTGGTGCATTCCTAAGAACCCAACCTGGAGTTAGTAAGACCTTTGGGACAAATTTGCCAGAGGGAAGCACACAGAGAGGGTTTGAATAACAAATAAACAAAGTTGGCAGTAATGTTATGTCAGGCTGACAGAGAGTTGTTCTAACCTGATTTCAACATTCAAAAATCCCTGTTGCATCAGAGAATTTGAGAATTTAACCAAGATTGTGCTTCTTATTCATGATAGAATTGAGCGGTGAGAAGCACCACTGTGCATGAAAAAGCTGCTCTTGTTGATAAGCTTACAGTCTCTCTCTACAAGTCAATCCATACATTCCTGGTGATACATATGATCTTGAGACTATCTGAGCACCTAATCAGGTTTTATGAATTTGGTGTTGTGTTGACAGAAAGGTGAAATATCTGGGGTTTGAGCACATTATGCCTTGCTAGACAAAATAAATGGTACTGGTCTTGGAACTACAAGCAGTCTTTTCTTTGAGCCCTACTGCTTCAGAAAAAGATGCAACCGTGCAGAGGAGGATAATCTGCCATGGCATTAAAGTTACATCCCTTTGCAAACACCTCTTTTAAGACAATCTACTGTTGATTTTCTGACCATTTTTTTTTTAGTCTTTTGTGAATGTGTTGCTAAGCTTTCTAATTTGTTGTCAACAGCCTCAGCAGAAAAAGTCTAAGAAGGATGTGCCTCAACAGCAAAAGAAGAAGTGGGTCTCTGGTTAATTAGCTCACCACATTGCCTGATAACCTTCCAGAGAAGTGATCTGGTATAATGAGAACCCATCACTGAAACTGCTGAGGTAAGCCAGGTTCTGGACTAGCTCAGGACCCACTACTCACTGAACAAATATATTGGTGCCGAGATCCAAAAATTCAACAGGAAAATGTTGCAAACATTGGTAAGGACTTCTGAGACTTCTCAGTAAGCGGATCTCCTATTGAAGGATTAAAAAGCTCTACAAGCTTGCATGAGTTTTATCTCACTTCCTAGTATGTCATACATAAATACAGTAGGAACACTTATAATAGTGAGATTCCCCAAAGGAATCTAAAGGTCCCAGAGTGGCCCCACGTTCATTTGAAAGAACATAGAAACCAAGAACTTCTCTCCCTGCTCCATACTGAAACACTAAAGGCCTCCCATCTAAACTTCATGGTGAATCCTTTTCATCTACACTCGCTTCAGTCTCAGAGGAGGCTGCACTGCCATCACCCTCAGCACTGTATAGACATTCAGAAAAAAAAAAAAAAAAAGTTCTTACACTGTTATCTAAAGCAACAAGAAGGGCAAAACACAGCAGAAAACATACACGCAAATACAGTCACATACAGAGTTCAAGTGAAATGAGACAGGTTACCAGCCATCCTAGAAATTGAACCTCAGCTCCCAGTTTCTCAACAGGAAACACACAAATCTAGAGCTCTGTCCATGTACTTTATTTTCCAGCGAGAATACAAAGCCAGCTTTTTAAAGATATTAATTTTGAAAGAAAAATGAGCATATTGATAACAAACAAAAAACCATGATTTTTCAAATCCATGCAGTAGCAAAGATAAAAGCAGACACATGAAGTTATAAAAGAATTGCTGCTGAGCTGTGTTTGGATCAGCAATCTAGCGATCAGAGCCACCTGCCTCTTCTGTTGGCAATGTTTGTGTAGGTCCCATAGGAGCTTCCATTTAAATAGTGGAAGGATTTCATCTCTGAACAACAAGGCTAGCATCAGATGTATCTGACACACAAGGGGTAAAGGTTATAATTTCATGAGGCATGAATGTTTTTATAATTTCAACCAATTAAATTAAACTCTCAGTTTGAGGCCTGTAGTGCATGGTCCCTGAAATGACCATTTACCGTACACATCAGTTACTCAAGAGGTTTCCTTTTCTGTGTTATTTCTTCAGCCCAATGACTAGATGAAAGGAAATCACTGAAGCGTGTGCTTTATAACAGTATAAAATAAAATCAGAGATAAAGGTTCCCTAGGACTATTTTTAATGCTGTCACGTTGCTTAGTTAATTTCAGAGCTACATGCTCAAATTCATGTTTTCTGTGAGTCCCGTTAGACAACAGGGAATGAACTTATTATGCAGATTTATAATTAAAACAGTTTACAGTACCTGGGGTTAAGCAAAGGGCTACCTTCCAGCTTGCATGAGGGTTCTTCTCAGCTGTGTCTGAAGAGCTATGCTTGCATTTTTTTCTGGCTTCAGTTAAATGGTTGAATATGAAATTTGCAGTGTTTCCCTACCGTGCCATGGATTTCAAGTCACACAGAGTTTCAGGGCTCTAAGAGTAAAGCTTAAAGACACCTCTCCAATTGCTCTGTCAGCTGCAGACCGTGGTTTCATGAACACATGTCTACAAGGAGACATTTCCATCTTTGCAGCTTTCCCATGAGGCTCTACCCACTTATTACTAACAGCAAATATTAATGCAAAGTTATTGACCCAAATCACGAGATATTTGTATTGCAGTTTTTCCATGCATTTCAACACCAAAAACCTTCAGACTTATGGGCAAGGCCAATTTCTTACCAGGAAATAGAAGAAAGGAAAATAAAACATGTAATTCTTTGCATCAACGTTTTCTTCTAGACAAGTTCACCACAGATCCTACAGCACCTCTGAAATATCAGCATGTGAAAACTAAAACTGAGAAAATCACCATATGCCAGCTGCTGCAGCACCAGACAACAAAGAGATACAAAATGCTTGAGCTCAAAAGCATGTCTTAGCTCAATAAACAAGAATCAGGAGAATATTCCTGTTTCCCTCAGAAGGTTGCCACACAAACATGAGTATGTCTTTCTGACTTACCATGAATCCCATTTTACAGGCAGAGAAACTGTGGTGATAACTTCTTTTGGAAATTATGTCATAGAAGACATGTAGGTATACTACTTATTTAAATACTGAAGGACAGCATACATGGTTTTCCTATGAAGAATAAGCTATATTAAATGGATTCAACCAGGAGTGTGGGTAAATGCTTCCTTGATCTTACGCATTCACTGCTGCAGAAATCTTTCAAAGCAAGACTATACAGAAAGTACTCAAATAGATATGAAATCTGATATTCTATTTTTTCAGGAGAAAAATCAACCTTCTTAGCCCATCAGTAAACTCCAGTTCCAAGAGAATTCTGAGACAGGAAAATTTCTGATTAGAAGGATACTCTAGGATCCCTGAGAGAAATTCTTCTGAGTTGCCACTGGATCACATTTTTAGTTTTGCTCAGTTTCTATATTCTGAGGCAAGGCTCTATACAATAAAGTGCTAGGAGCTGCATAAACTTTCAGTAAATCTGAAATAGGTAAGTAAATAAGTTAATAAAAAATAACCTAAATAAATAAGTTTAAAAAGTTGTTTCAATAAACTATATTTTAAGACTATAACAGAATTTGGTAATTTGGTATTATACTAAGGAGTTTCAGTTGGGCCCTTATATGTAAACATATCTATTCTCTCTGTAAAGCAGCTGCACAATTTCAGTCCCTCTTTAATTCCCCTTTCTCTAAGGATCAGCATAGAGGATTACAGAAAGAAAATACAGGCAATAGCATGTAATGGAATATAAAGACTTTCACCTCTGGGTCATCAATTAAAATCTAGTCCCAATTGGTAGTGACTAAACATCATTACCCTCTGGTAGCCATTCAACTGCATATCTGAAATGGAGTATATCAGCTCTCCGAGCACCACAGAAGCCCCTGCCAGGGCTCACACAAGCTGGCCTACATGCCAGTGATTTTAGAAGAAAGCCTGGAGAACCGAGGCAATGTGGAGAACAGATATCACAATGGGGTTTTGCTGATCTGGTCTTAAAACCCTTCCCCAGCTCCCCTCTCCACAAACTTTTATTAATTACCTTGTGGTGTACTGCTCTTCTCAAGTCTAATGTACACAGACTTTGCCCCAACCTTCCATAAAAGGACTAGAGGGACTGAGCTAAATGTAAAGAGCATAAATCAGATGCTCTGATGACAGAAGAATTTCTGCCTCTTGCGCCCTTGTTGCATCTAGGACAAAATTGAACTAAAGGTATTTTAGCCTTCTCTGCAGCTCCTCGGAATCATAGAATCATAGAATGGCCTGGGTTGCAAAGGACCACAATGACCATCAAGTTTCAACCCCCTGCTATGTGCAGGGTCACCAACCAGCAGACCAGGCTGCCCAGAGCCACATCCAGCCTGGCCTTGAATGCCTGCAGGGATGGGGCATCCACAGCCTCCTTGGGCAACCTGTTCAGTGCGTCACCACCTTCTGCGTGAAAAACTTCCTCCTAATATCTGACCTAAACCTCCCCTGTCTCAGTTTAAGACCATTCCCGTTGTCCTATCACTGTCCACCCTCGTAAACAGTCGTTCCCCCTCCTGTCTATATGCGCCCTTCAAGTATTGGAATGTCACAATGAGGTCTCCCCTGAGCCTTCTCTTCTCCAAGCCAAACAAGCCCAGTTCCCTCAACCTTTCCACATAGGAGAGGTGCTCCAGCCCTCTGACCATCTTAGTGGCCCTCCTCTGGGCCCACTCCAAGAGCTCCACATCCTTCCTGTACTGGGGCCCCAGGCCTGGATGCAGTACTGCAGATGGGGCCTCACAAGAGCCGAGTAGAGGGGGACAATCAGCTCCCTCACCCTGTTGGCCATCCCTTTTTTAATGCAGCCCAGAACACAGTTGGCCTTCTGAGCTGCAAGCGCACACTGCTGGCTCATGTCCAGCTTCTCGTCCACCAGGACCCCCAAGTCCTTCTCTGCAGGGCTGCTCCCAAGGAGATCTTCCCCCAGTTTGTATAAATACCTACGACTGCCCTAACCCAATTGCAGCACCCCACATTTGGCCTTATTGAATCTCGTTAGGTTTCCATGGGCCCGTTTCTCCAGCCTGTCCAGGTCCCTCTGGATGGCTTCCCTTCCTTCCAGTGTATCAACTGCACCGCTCAGCTTGGTGTCATCTGCATACTTGCTGAGTGTGAACTCAATACCACTGTCTGTGTCATTGATGAAGATGTTGAAGAGCACCAGTCCCAAGACCATTGCATGAGGGACATCGCTTGTGACCGTCCTCCACCCTGACACAGAACAATTTCCTAATCCATCGAACAGTCCATCCTTCAAATCCACACCTCTCAAATTCAGAGAGAAGAATGTGGTGAGGGACCATGTCAAAGGCCCTGCAGAAATCCAGGTAGATGATATTCATCACCCTTCCCCCATCCACTGAAGCCGTCACTCCATCATAGAAGGCCACCAGATTGGTCAGGCAAGATCTGCCCTTGGTGAAGCCATGCTAGCTGTCTCTTTATTTATTTGTTCTAGGAGAATCTGCTTCATGATCTTCCTGGGCCTTCAGAGGGCCACAGAGGTGACGCTCACTGGCCTGTAGTTCCCTGGGTCTTCTTTTCTCCCTTTCTTAAAAATAGGATTAATGTTTCCCTTTTTCCAGTCACTGGGGACTTCACAGACAGCTATGATATTTCAAATATGATAGAGAACAGCTCAGCAACCATCAGCCATCTCTTTCAGATTCCTAGGATGAATACCATCCAGCCCCATGGACTTATATACATTCAGTTTCACGAGGAGATCTCAGAATTGTTCCACCATTACCAGTCCCCATACCCTTGCCTAGAGGCTCAGGGTCCTGGCAGACATAGGAAGCCTAACCATCCATGAAGATTCAATCCTGATCAATAAGTATTTTTGTACCAAGCACAACGTGAGCTACCTCATTTTGAGATCCTCACTGCAAAGTGCTCAAGATAGAATTACATCGATGGTGATTGCTGACTTTATACAATTCACCTTCGGAAGATCCAGTCAGATGAGCTGCTGGTCATAACTAGATACAAACAAGCTTCCAGAAGTGGGGAAGCAAGCAGACAAGGTCTTGCAGAACAGTTGCATGCGTTCTGTCACCCCTTCATCTCAGCCAGCACATGATGGCTCCTCATGTGTCCCAGAGAAAAGGTATTTTCAACCACCTCCATGGGTGGAATGGTATTTTACTCCTCTTCTGCATTACGCAGGTGCCAAGCATGCAAAGATAGACTGTTCTGTAAATCCTGTTCTACAAATCACTGTGGAAAAACTGGTAAAAATGAGGGTCATAACACAAGTGCCCCAGGAGCTAAATTTCTCCATGCAGACAACAAGTGTGCACAGACAGAGGGGAGAGGTAGCAGAAAGCCTAACTTACACCAGTGTGGATTCCCTCTAGATTCCCCTCTTTAACAGGCCTGACCTTTTCTAAAAGGGTTATATCACATACAGACCTCAGCTATTATCCCCTGAACACTGTTTGCTTTGCTCTGAAAACCTCGCTGAAATAATCCCACGATGAACCTTGTTCTGCAAGCCATCTGTGGGCAGGATTGGGCCTCTTACAAGTTCCTGCCATGAGCAAACAGGAAAGTCATATCCCTCCAGTCTGTATTATTTCTTCTAATAGATTCTTAATCTGAGGGAGAGCCAGAGATCCTAAACAAAGATAGGGTGTAAAGGGATGGACAAGATGTTAAAGAAATAAAATCCATATCAGGGCAATAACAGTCATAAAGCAATAAGGTGGATGTATAATAGTTCCTGGACTTTTAATTTGTGACTAATTTGTTGCACAATGAGGTTGCAATTTTCTAATTGTGATTGCCATTTTAATTTTACTCATGGCTGTGCAACTAACAATGTATAGTCGAGTAATTAAAATTAATTGTACCTTCACCTGCATATTTCTATTAGGCTGTTAAATTTAGTTGGTAGGCTCAATGATTTTGTTCTCTGAGAAATACTGAATTCATTTCAGTATGCCCAATTATGTTACACTCTGTAATTCCTGTACGAAAAACAATCATTTCACTTTGATATGAAAAGTTGCTACAAATCCATTTTTTAAATTGCATATTCAAAAAAGAATGTAGGCTGACGGGTGATAAGAGGAAGGGTTTTTCTTTCTCTTTGAAAATAGCCCACTTGTGGGATACTTCTTATAAAACTAGCAATTAAAGCCTCTAGAAATAAATCCTGTAACTATATTGTCACCATTCAATTAATTTCATGAACAATTAACAGATGTCTCTCTAACCACATACACATGGTTTAAATTCAATCAGAATTTTATGGCTTGCTATATCAGGCATATTTGAAGCAGTGGGAACACAGTAACAGAACAGAGCATTTCAATGCACAGACAAAACTGTGAATCCTCACTGTCACGTAAGATCATTTACACTCATGACCCATCTTTCCAGAATCCATACAACTTTGAAGTTTACAGGTTAAATTTTCTCCAGAAAAGAGCATTCATCATTTTTACATATCAGACTGTATGTAAAACCATAGGCCAGTCTGTACCAATTCCTAGCAAATCCTTTAACAATATCAAAATATTCTGTAGTTAATTTATGATCAGTAGTGATAAAGTAGCCCATTCTTTTCCAGCCCGCAGCAGCAGCTATGCAATGCAACTAAACTTGAACTCTACACTGTTGTACAGATTTACCTATGTGCTCTAGAGAGGAAGTTAACCTTTTCTTCATTTTAGACCCTCAAGTAAGAATTGAAAACAAAAACGGGGCCAAACCTTCAAACCTGAGACTGTAAAATCAAGACCTTTCAAACACTAAAGACAAAAAGGGTCTGATCACAGAGCTACTAATCACCCACTATCACCATTTATCTCTCCGAAGTGCTAGACTGTGACCCTCTAAAACTGTGGCCACACTGCAACAGATCTGGCATGCTTGCCATGAGGGAAGCTCCCTGGTAAAAGGCTTGCAGTCTAATTGTAAGAGGACATCTGTGCTGCAAAAAGCGCATCCAAACAGTTTCAGTATGTTGTAGTCTGGTGTTACATGTTGTGAACTTCAGGGCTGAGGCTTGGAGAAGGTAAGGCAGAGGCTATAAGAAATAAATCCACTGTTAAACTAGTATGGTTGTCTGGAAGCCAAGGTGGAGCCTTTATACCATAACCAGAAGGTCTGCACCATCCAGAAGAAAAGCTAAAACTACGTGATCAGACTGAAAGACAACTTTTCTGTATGGGGAGAACCAGTGGAGGATATGGATAATTGACTTCTCTAATCATGAAAATCTTTATTTAAAGGCAGACAATCTTGACATTCTGGACTTTTTTGTTGATCATTAGTCAAGAGATGAATAAATATCTCCATTAACAAATTCTGGCACAAACCACATTTACTGGTAAGTTTTTTCAATGAACTTTCAATCCAGAACTTGACAAAGAAAAGCAAACTGAGAGGAGAACAACTTTCAATTTGGTTAGCATCACCAATTACCAACAAGAAATAACTAATATAGTCACCTGATCTGAGTAAATATTAATCAAAAGTTGCCTTTCCAAGGAAATTATTTGAACCACAAATAAAAAACATGGGGATTATTAAAAAAAAAAAAAAAAAAAAAAAGCAAAAGCAGTTTAGTTACTGTGGAACTGTGTCTTTAAAATAAAGCTAACGATATTGTCCTGCCACGCATATAAAGTGAGGATGGTGAGGAATCCAGACAGCAGGGAAACAAGGGTGCCTGAGAAGCCTGCTAATAGTGAACCACATCCGCAGTGTTTCACTCTCTTCATGCAGTTATGATAACAAAACACAAGATATAACTGAATTACCAGCAGTTACTGATGTCATGTGAAACTGGAGATGGAGAAGGAAGAGTGTGGTTATAAATTTAGGAAGGGCTGTTTCAGGAGGAGGGGGGCAAGCAGAGTGTTTCATCAAAGGTGCCTGGTCTGCCAGCCGCCCTAACAAGAGTACAGACGGGTCATTGTGAAGCGTGCGCACACACACAAAATAAAACAATAAACAAGCAGGGGAAACAAACAGGCAGACAACATTTAAACTGAATTTGACTGTTTAAGGCTGAAAAGGGAACTGGCCTTGTGAAAGGAAAGATTTTGAGCTCATCCTAGTCAAGTATGTTTTCATCATAGTCGTGTGATAAGGTGGATGCTATGGTTATGACTGAAAGTATAAAACCAGTGTTAAAAAATATGCAATTCACCTTTCTTTAAAAGATTGCTCCTTCATCCATCTGGCTTGAGAACAGTTTACTTGTGAACTGAATTGCAACAAATCCCTTTGAAATTATTTTTTTGCTATATAACCTTTATTACTATTTTCTCATATAAACCCTTGTTTAATAACAACAGAATAATTGGCTATTTTAGATGATATTATCAAGCCTGTTTAATGTGGCTGGGTGAGTGACTGTTATTCATGCAATTCCCTATTAGCCCCTTGACCTAGATCATTGCTGGAGCAAGTTTTATCAGCTTAATTGCATTTCCCCCCTCTTCCTGTGTAAATTAGTCTGTACAAATAGAATTTCCTAGTTATTCTGCATCATCTCTAGATATGTTCTTCACAGTTAGGAAAGTCTATTCAAGAAAAAAAAAAACAAAAAAAAAACCCAAGACAAACTCCATCTGTATTTGCTAAACTGTACAAAGCTGAAAAACAAACTGGTCAAATCATACTTGGCTTGGGGTGATTAAGACATTTTACGTGGCCAGACAAAGTAAAAAAATCCAGGAGAGACGATGGAGACAGAGACTAAGAGCTTTTGCAGTACTGGAAATTAGAAAACTTCCTATGGGGATCTGTATTTGTTATAAGATGTGTTGTTATCTTCAATCTAAAAGCGACCTTGATAAAGTATCTTTTGACACTTTTACTGCTCCTTTAAATGAAATATTCCCTATATCTTCAAGAATCAGCTTGAGTGGAATCGACTCGGTAGCTCAGCTTTAGAAAGACAGGGGAAACATTTTCTAATTTAAAAGAAATTTGAGAAAATAATTCCATTCCCCTCTCTATTATCTAGCCATTCTAGAGCTTAGGTTTCTGAAACATCAACATGCACAGTTTGCTTTACAATCCTTCTGCAGAAATTAGCTGACACCCGTCAATGTAGATAACAGAAAGCTGTGGCATTAACACTTGAGAGTGCATTAATCTTTCCCAAATTAAAATCTGCACCACAGCATTTAAGATTGAGGCCACCATGGTTCAGTGCTGTTTGACCGCCAATTTTGATAAAAGTGTTTTAAGAGAGGTGAGACTTAGATAAATTGCCCATGCTTACACAACAGCAGCGAGGGTAAGTGTTCAGTCTATTGGTTGCCATCATAGTGGAGTGTCACTGCTGTTTGCATGTTTACATAGAGTGCAAAACAGGAGGAAAAGCAGTATTATACACTATATTTCTTGGAGGTGACATCAATATTATATTTCATCAGTGGGAGACAAATATACTTTCACATTTGAGTATGGGAAGATAAAGGCACTTTTGGTTGTAAAACAAATGAATACTCCTCCTAAGCTCCCCAGCTACTCGCTTCCTCCTGAGTTTAAAAGCAATCTGTCTGCACTGAGTTAAGCTTTAGTGATAACACCCACATGTAGTTCTTGATCCAGGCCTTTATGAAATAGGCTTTCCACTTGACACATAGCCAGAAAAGCATTGCTACATGAAGCACCTTGCATTTTCTTGAGTTTTGCTGACTTCAAAGGCAATGCACAAAATTGGATCTGAGACTAAAATTTGGCCCTCCTGATTTTATTGTGTTGCTGCTTTGTGCACACTCAAAGCTTCTCAGAGTTGTGGGTTATTTTCCGCCCAAAGTCATGCGAGGGCAGAGGAAAACTCCACCTGCCTTAGCAGGATCCAGGTCAGGCACTGGGAGTAGGCAATAACTGTGAAGCAGCTGTTCATCCGCACAGAGGGTTGGATTTGGATTTTTACACCCACATGGCCTGATGCACAGGAGCCTGCATCAAAATCTCAGCTCACAGAGGTATCTGGTCACCCAAGTGCCACTGGTTTAATATCAGTTTCTATGTTCCTGCCATGAATTACAGTTTCAGCACAAATACTGAATACAAATACTGAACACAGAGTTTAAACAGGAGTCTGGTGCTAAAAACCTGATCAGTGGGTGTGAACCTGGAAGTCAGAAAACCAAACCATCCCCCTGAGCAAGTCCTGCCACCTCTCTCCACCTGCTCTCTGGTCCTGCTCCATGCCTAGAGGTGTTCAAGGCCATGTTGGATGGGGTCCTAGGCAACCTGATCTAGTGCTTGATGTAGTGGTTGGCAACCCAGGCCACAGCAGCAGGGTCAGAACAGGATGATCCTTGAGATCTCTTCTGTCCTAAGCCATTCTATGATACTTTGGATTATGTAGAACACTTCTTATGGAGGGGCCAAGACCTTGTCTACAGCCTTGTTAACTGTATTTCAGATGTCTCATGTTCTCACCCCAAGACTCCAGATTGAATCACTGCTAATATGTAGACCATGCCTTTTTTCTGTTGATCCTGTTGAAGGATTTTTAAATTAATATTCTGGGGTTTGGAGCAAGGCTTCCTGCCTGTAAAAAAAATCAGATCTTTGAAATAAAGACACTTTGGCCCCAGTGGTTTGCAAGTATTATTTCTGTGCTGGCCATACAAAGAATGTTGGAACTCTGGGACTTTTTTCGTTTCCTGATTTTTTCCTGAGATTTTCAGATGGCCCTGAGGTCTTGGGTTCCTACCTCATTCACACACAGGTTGAGAAACATCTAAGAGCTCAAACAGATCTGTAACAACAAACTATTAACAGCACTGTGGACATGTCATTCCCAGTTCCTGAAAGGTATACCCCTCATACTTGATGTGTGTTCTGTAATAACTAGGAATGTAGTAAATACTGCCTTACATGGTTCCCTCCTTGTCTTAATGTAGCATAATGAGGTAAAGTTTTAGAAATTGAAAGGATACTCAGGATAATCCCCTTTGAAGTTAATCATCTACCACTGAAATTCACAGCAAAATACAGACTACTGCTTTGATTTTCATCAAAATTTGAAAATTAAAGCCATTCAACTAATTGCTATTATATAATTACCACATTTAAAAAAAAAAAAAAAAAAAAAAGCACTCTTATCTGGGATTATACTAATGAAAGTAGAGACACATCTGCATAGGGAGAGGAATGAAATAGCCTAGATGCTTTACTGGGAGAAAGTTGATCTATTTTTAAGCAAGAAAACAGTATCTGAGCAAAAACTGCAAAAAAAGTATTTTGCTTCTTCACAACTTCCCATATAATTGGCTTCTCCAGAAACTGGAGAAGCAGGAGGGATGCTGGCCTATCCAAAATGGAAACAGAAAAACAGCTGCCACGAGCTTCTCATGAGGAAATGGGAAACCGAGGTCCACCTTTGGTCTTTGCTGCTGATTGAGAGCTGATGTCTAAAGCAAAGGAATTGGACTGTGAGACAAAGAGCCAGAGACTGAGTCCCCCCACTCAGATAAGTGCTGACTTGTCACATTTCACTGCCTCAGCACAAGCCTCCTTCATTGTCATCAAACTGATAGCACTTCTTACCAAAAACATAACAGAGCTATGAAAAATAAAAATCCGTGAAGCATATTGATATGTCCCAGTGGAAATCACTGTGACTATGTAAGATATAAACATAAACTGTGTAAAAAAATAAATAAGCTAAAAATAAGCTGAATCATCAAGAATGAAGACTATATCATGAAATCTTTCACCTTGGAAAGATTTTCTTTTCAGGTGAACACATCCTGTGCCAGCTTGCCTGCTGAACCATCAAATCTTGAGTTCAAAAATCATTCCTCACTATTCTTTATTATGTAATTTACTATATTTATTGTAACATATGGGAGCAAACAAATCATATTAGAGTGAGCTTGTGTATAAAAGCATGTAAAAGCGAAGTAGCCAACCTGAGGTAAGGCATTCCTGTCATGTATCACATGCTAGACTTCACCAAAGGCATGCATTACTGCACTAGAGGTAGGTATAGTACCAACATTATGAAAGATGATATGGTCCCCAGGGTTCACAGTGACATAAGAAATCAGAATAACGCAGGTGTAACTAATGTCAGAACCACAAAGTAACAATGAGATAATTATGATCAGTACTATACAAAACCATAGGAGCATCCAGAAATTGTACCTCCCATCATGCCAGGTTGGCAGCACACACTGCCATGTATCAGGAGATGATGTCCCATGTCTCCTATTTGTGCTGTCCATCACTTCCCCACCCACCCAAAATAAACACAGGATACTTTGGGAGAAAAGTCTTCAACTCCCAGCATACTATAAGCAGGCCAGAATGCAGCCCCTGTACAGCATCTAGGTTCTGCTTCAAGGTACATGGTTCAAGCCTGCACAGAACTGAAATCAGCAAGGCTCACATCGAAGCAACTCTCTGGCAGACAAAGATGACACTACTCCCTGTTCACTACATTTCAACAGAAGTTGAGTTGAAAAGGTCAGTCCTTATCTTCTAGGTACCCTATGGTTTAAATCCTGGATTACCTGGAGGTCACCTAAAACTCTGAGATGAAGGTAACGGTCAAGAACTTCACTTGCTTGGGTCAAGGAAACATGTTGTGTCAAAGCAAATAACACAAGATAGAGAGCCCTCTCCTAAACTGAGGAGACACAGCAGAATATAATCCTTGCAAGAGCTACAGACCAAAAAATTCAAAACTCACCACCTTCTGCCCAATGTAATTCTTCAGGCCTACTCAAAAATAAAACCTACCTGATACTGTGAAAAACAAAATCAAAACAATAGGTACATGCAAACTTCAAACTGAGGTGGGGACAACAGAGCAAAGAAATCCTTTATGGTGTAGGTAGTCATGGTATATAAGTAACACATTACATAGATTATAATTAATTATGGTAATAGGGAAAACAGGGAAAAAAGATAAGAGGGAAAAGAAAAAAGGGGAAAAAGTCAATAATCTCAGTTACAACACAGCTAGACACATTACATCAGAGGACAGCTTAGGCTTGTCTGTATTTCTCGGGGCTTTTTTTTCCACTTGAAAAGCAAACTAAATGTAACTGAAAAGAACGCATATTGCTTTCTATCTCTAGGGATCATGTGAGAGCTCACAAGGCTGCTGAAGCCAAGTGGTGATAATATGACTCCTGGAAATGGTTCAGTTCAATTTAGAGATTTTGATTCACAATACAAAAGCATAGAGTAAAGCAGATGCTATCAGCCTGTGTTGATTAGACCGAGCGATGTGATGTCAATTATTGTATTTTTTATTTGAAGCCCACCCACTGATCTGACTAATCTGTGCTATTAGGAGCCCATGCCTGAATAATTAGACAAACTAGATTGAACATTAAGCTGAACTGACCCTTTGAAGGAGCAGAGAGTTAAGTAAGAGGACACCAACCGTCGCCTCAGATGCAGAGAGACAGCAGGGCACCCCAGCAAAACAGACTGGCAGGAATCCTAGAAAAATGGAGACCTGTCTGTTACTAGTATTCATCTGAACAGAGTGTGCTAATAAGAGTATTTGTTAACAAGCATAATTGTGCTTCACTATTTCATTACTACCTTCCCCATTACACCTCTGAGATTCCTCATGTGCAGGACAGAGCTCTGGTTGGAGTCTGACATGGGCTGAGGGACTGAGAAGATGCCATTTGTATCTTTGTGGATAGCCATCATATGGGTCACCACTGCAACAGTTTAACTGGATGAGAATGAACATACAGATGAAGATACAGTGAAAAAATGTGGAATCAGATCACTTCATATCTATATAAGAAATGTCAATTATGGATTAGAAACTGGGGCTACAGCCTGAGAGATGCTGCTGTGCACCCCATAGCAAAGCATACAAGGCCTTAAGTTTTAGCAATCATACGGCTGCAGAGTCCACAACAGCCCAGAAACATGGTACAGACAAAGACACTGTAAATTATCTTCATATTAATTCACATGACAACTAATATATACTCCCAAATTCAAATAACTACTTGCAGTCCATCACTGAATAGAAGCACAGTGCTCTCACTGAGCAACGAGGAATCCCTGCACAAAGAATCTGAGGCTGAGGTTTAGCTAAGTCTAGTTACAAATAACAGTATTCATTGCAACTATATAAAGGCAACCTGCATGTGCCTGATGTATGGAGGGCAGGCATGCAGTTGTTAAATCAAAGCAGCAGCTAGGCTGTAAAGATTTGCAATTGCACAAAAAGCACAGATAAAGAACAGTTGATTTTTCTCATTACGTAAAATGTAGACACTCCTGTCTTGACCAAAGAGGTGAGAGCATATGATTTCCTGCTACTTACAGGTCGTTTGGCTGAAAAAATACAGTCCCTTTGCAGTTCAGTCTATTGGCAATTAGATAACAAATACAGGACATGTAGATGGAGTCAAAAGCATCACTGTGTTTTACAGCCTGCTTGCACAGTAAGTCTGTAGTTTGCAAGGCGGAAAAAAATTCCTGGATAAAAAGCATGGAGCAGACGTTCACCTAGCATAAAGTAGCAAAGCCTTGTTGATTTCAACAGAGCTATGTGGATTTAGTGGCTGAGGATGCTATTCCTTACTGGTGAGTTTGAAACTCCTATAATTAACTAAGAAAACTCAATAGATGTGCTTTCTGAATTCAAGTCACATGTGTTCTGGAACAATTGTGCTACCCTTCCAAATCAGGTTCCCTATACAGGAACATGCAGGTACCCTATATGACCTAAAAACAGTTGTGTTCCTTTATTAGTAGTAAGAGAGTCTGAAACACAGATTTTTCAATGTGTTACTAATTCCACATTGGATATAGAGGGAGGGACGGGTGAAAAGAAAACAAACATGTTGAAGACACAAAAGGAGGTTTGGCTCATGAAAGTTTATCTCAGCTAATAAAGAGAATAAATGGATAACAAAGTAAAGATGTCATTAGCAGTAAGGTACAGCCCTTTGTCATTAGTAGAATAATGCAGCGTGTTTTGTTGGCTTTTGGATATTAATATGATCTTTATTCAATGCAAACAGTTAAATGGAAAAAATAAAAAATAAGAAAAGAATCCCCATGAGCTTTTTAAAGCTGCTTTCAGATGAGATTTCCTTTCCTACCAGTGTCATATACATGATTATTAGCAAAAAGAATTACTAGGTTTCACAAAAAAAGAACTAAAAAAACTTCAAGACTTAAAATCACTTTCTTTGCACCACTAAAGCCTTGACACTTCAAGAATATAGCTTTTCTTCACGTAGGAGCACATTTACACCATAATGAATGGGACTGTTACCCACAATATTAGTCCACATTAGCCTAAAAACAACCAGTTTTATGGCAGTTTTTTTGGTTCTATCTCCTGCATTATGTCCTAGTAATCCATATTTCTGGGATTCAAGCAAACATCATAGAATCTGTAAGTCTTAACATCAGCCTATGCACTCTCTCTCTCCTTCATTCCTACACAGGTCAGAACTTCAACAAATATTGATCTCTTGGCAAATTGAAGATCTTAGAATTGAAAATAAAACAAATGGGACCTTCTGATATGATGGTGTATTTGAAAAGCATTCATTCCTAGAACAGATCTTAAAGTACAGGACCTCTGTGTTGGTGACTTTATGGTTTAAGAATAGTAACACAAGGTTTCTTGCCCTAGAAATACCTGATAATCCAGATCAATTTACAAAAACCAGAATCAGTATACATCAAAACTTGCAGTACCTTTGGAAAGAGTTTTCCATCTATAATTTTCCATGTGCAGTAGATAAGTAATTGGATGTATAATGTTTGGGATGACCCACATCATTAGAATCTGTGTGGTCACCATTGCTAACTTGTGTTGCTATAAGCACTGATGTGCCCAGATTTTCCGTGTCTGTCCAGATGTAGTGTGGACCTGATTAACAGTCTGTGACAAGTAGTGTGGCTCTTCCCATTTCATCAAATGGGCTCTGAAAATGGCCACCTACCAGCTGCATATGATTATTTCTGTGTTGGGTGTGCATTTAAAATAAAATTGTTGACGTTGTAAAGCAAAGCGATCAAATCAGCAGTGTTAGATTTAGGACTGGCTGGAGAGAAAGGAGTATGCAATCACATATTTCCTCCTGTTTTCTGCAGAAGGGAGTTGAACCAAAATAAGTTTTATTCTGGCGTTTTGCTGCTTTTTAAAATGTATTTCTGACTGTGCGTATAGTTAAAAATTTCTTCATTCAATGTCTGAAAGCAAACATGCAGTTTTCTTAATCAAACCCCAGCAGCATCTCCAGTTCCTTTAAAGCTAGGCCAGCAGCACCCACAAGATGTCATATGTTTTAGTTTGCCAGTAAGGGAAAACATATGTTCAGCTCTAACAGGACAAACTCAGTGCATTGCACACTACTTTACACGCCTGCTGCCACTGCAAGACACCCTCTAGCACAGCCATCTTGTATTCCATGATAATTGCAACAAGGTTTTTCAAATCAATTACAGTCCACATTGTCTCCTCACTGTACACAATCAACACAGAAATGCCATGTCATTTTTTTTTCTCCAAGAATTCAGCTCAAGTTATATTTTAGTCATCCTTTAGCTCTACCTCAATGTTCATGTTGTCGCTGTCAAGCCAGGAAGCAGCACTGACAGCTACATCTTGAACAGCCATCTTTCACTCTCAAATAATCTAGTTTGCAATGGGTATCTTTACCTACTATTCTTCTATTTTCCATCTCATGAGCTGCCATGAAATTGACATTTAAAACTAATTGTACGGTAAAATTCTGCAGATTCCAGAAACTGTGCCTGAGATTTGTGGCAAGGCAGGAGGACCAGATTCTCCCCTGTATTAGTTTTCTGTCTGCTACATAACTGTGAATGAGTGCTAAAGGGGATTATTAGGCCCCAGTGGTGAGATAGAGTGCATATAACTAATCTGCATTGCTTATCTCAAGCAGACAGTGGTCTGTCAGGACATGTCTACATGCCCTCCATGCATGTCCCTTGCCTTTATTGTGTTGCTGCCACCGTTGCTGCTGGTGGCTCTCCTCTGCTCTTATAAACAACCAATTACTGCCCCAAACAGATGTCTGTGACTATGATCAAATAATTTAGTTGGAGTGAAGAGGCTTTAAACGGGTCAATTCCATTCAGTTAGACATGGTATCTGAGCGAAGGCGAAAGGAGGCACTGCAGGGTGACCTGAACTTGTGAGTTATTGAGAGCAGGTAAACTTAGGACAGCAGATAATGAATCAGCTCTTTCCAGTCAACACCGTAAAAATACATAAAATGAAATCTGAAGAATTATTTAAATTCTACTGCAGGAAATCAAACGGGAGAGTTAACAGAAAAGGAGATTCCTTCACACAGTGAAACATTTTGTTTCATGAAAGACATGTGCTTCCCTGCTATTAACCATTAGTTTATAAAGCTAAAAAGCTATATATATAATTAGAAAAGTAGTGAGAGAGTTTGGTGGGATCTTTTTAATTAACTTTGCTGCTGATGAACTGTTATCTCCAGCAAGAAAATATGATACATATGCCTTTGAAAAAGTATGATTTCTATTAAAATATTGTGCTAACTCCATGGTTTATAGCTCGCCTGTTCAATAAATTTGTATTTAGCTATTGTCTTCCTTGGTCTGCAGGGGAAACAATGCGTATCGGGCAGATGCTCAGACATCCGAACAATTAATGTAGCTTTCAAAAAGAAAAAAAAAAAAAAGAAAAAAAAAAAAAAAGAGAATGGCTTTAAATCTTTTCTGCCTATGCAACCAACAACCACCCTACATGAGATCATAAAAATACACGGCTGTCTGACGGGTAGTTATGTTAAGCTATAACCATAACCAAAAGCCATGACCAAGAAGGTGAAGGAGAGAATCCTCCAATCCCCCCCTTCTGATTCAACAGTGCCTTAAACTGCAAGATTTTCCATTCTGCAATGCTGTCACTCAGCCACGCAAGCATAATTATCTGTTCTGCTATAAATTCATTGGTGACATTGTCCCACCTGTGAAGTTCCATAGAAGTACAAAAAAATTCCTTTGCAAGACTCAGTCAATACCATTTCCGTAATGTCAAGTTAAGATATTTAAGTATTAAAATGCTTAGATAGGAATTAGGCCACTGAACAGTGCTGCAAATGCTGGAAAATTTCTGAGGCAGCTTCACTCAGTTTGCCAGAAATTTCTCAGAGATTTCTCAGACACCTCCACAAGTAGGTGAGAGACAGAGCTTTTGTTCCTCAGGCTTTGGACAAGATTTTAGGGTTTAGCCCCATAGAGCAGACATGTTGGCTGACATATAAGGAGCAGAGGGAGGAAGGATGCAAGCAGGTGATGTGAGACCTCTCTGGACCACCAACAGCTCTCAAATTTAAAAGCAGAGCTGAGTCCCATAGGTTTCTCACAGTTACTGTAAAGATAGGTACAGCAGAAGGGAAAAGGTTCTTGGAAGAGCAGAAACTGAAGCAGCAGGCGTCCCCTGCATGTGAGCTATGGACAAAATCAGAGGTGAACAGACAGAGTATGGGGTGAATCCAGAAATTATGAAAGACTGGATTATTCATATGCAGATGGGATAGAGAGAGTTACAGAATTGAAAAAGTAGGGCTGAAAAGAAGATAAAAGGCAAAAGCATCTTTGGGACTGATGCAGAATTGCTGGAGAAAAATTCCCAAGGTTGACCTCCAAATTGAAGGCTGAGTTTGGCACACTAATGAAATCATTTCATGGGTTTTTATCAAGAATTAAATTTAAATAGGTTTAAAATTTAAACAGAGACTGAGTGTGGCTTACCAGAAGGAGCCTAAGCCACAGGGATAAGGAAGAACTTCACCTGAAGTCACAGAGAAAACTGAACCTGGTCCAGTTTATGGTTAATCTGGTTAATCTCATGAGAGCTGAGGAATTGCACTTAGCTTTATGCATCTGGAATGGGGAATTGTATCTGGAAATATATATGATCCTAGCATAGGTTTGAAAATCAGCAATAATGAGTAAATATCTGGTAACCATAGGCTTTATGCTGCAACACAATGCAGTTACCACTTACTAGCTGCCTAAAAATGTTCAGCTAGAAAAGCATACTCAGATACATCCACACAAATATCAGAAATTCCAGTGCGTAACTACAGTTTCTACGAATAAACCCTGATCACATATGGTTTATATTTAGGTTGTACAGACTGTCTACACATCCTGCTTTTTGTACTTGCACATCTTTGCTCTATAAATTTAAGACTTACTCTTTCCTTAGAAATCAATTTCTCCTGAACTACCTCTTGCTTTTATTTCTTCATCTGCTGATTCTGACTTACTGGGGAACACTCATTCATCATATTTGCAGTTCAAAACAGTGGCACCACTCATCCTTCCTCCATGTTATCACATGGAAAACAAGCTTAACTACTTATTCTTCTTAGGCATTTAGATTTTCTGTATTGAAAATTCTGAGGTGTGAGCTTCCCCTGATAGGCCACAGAAATAGAAAATACCGTAAAATTAAATAGATAGAAAAGAAACAGAAGAAATCATGAACACTGAAAAGATCCTATACCCAAAGAGTTTTCCCACATCCTGAGGCAGTGCCACAGCTCTCAGCTCAGAAATGCACCCTCTGTCTCCTTCTGTCCAAATCCACACTACTTCTGAACATTTAAGGAAGTAACTTCAGCAGAACACCACAACATTTAAACAAAAAAACAACTTTGCCACATGCCTGGTGCTGTCCTCCATTGGCCTTCTTGGCTAAAACTTTGGATCACTATTAGTCACATAAAGTCATTGAAACACAGAGTTGGTGGCCCAGAGGATGACCCAACTGAAAAAAATGTGATGTATTCTGAAGTTCAGAAAGCTTCAACCGAAGCAGAACCAGAAATAAGAAATCTTTCTTTAGGGAGGGAAGATTTAGGTTGGATGTCAGGGGGAAGTTCTTTACTATGAGAGTGGTGAGGTGCTGGAACAGCTGCCCAGAGAGGTTGTGGATGCCCCGTCCCTAGAAGTGTTCAAGGCCAGATTGGATGGGGCCCTGGGCAGCCTGGTCTAGTATTAAATGTGGAGGTTGGTGGCCCTGCACGTGGCAGGGGGTTGGAGATTCATGATCCTTGAGGCCCCTTCCAACCCTGGCCATTCTGTGATTCTGTGATTTTTTCTGTGCCATGATTTGAAGGAAAATAAAGAAAACCTTTGTATGTGCCAGCAGTTCCTAAGCAGTTCCTAAGCTGGTGTGCTGTCACTGAGCCAACTTCTGCCATATCTTCTGCACGGATTGCAAACGGTAATGACAGCTAAACTGCTTGTCCTGGGGCTCATCTTAAAGCTCTCCTGCAGAGTCCCCCACAAGCACAGAGTTCCCACAGATCACAGCCAAATTACAGCTTCATTGCAATGACTTGCAGCTCCATTATTTTTTCCATACTGCTAATACCACACATTTACACATTGCCTGGCCAAGATGTTTGAAAGACCAAGTCTGTCTTTAACAACTGTTCCCAGCTTTACTTTGTGTTAAAGCTTCGGCTTCATGTTAAAACCCTGACTTTTATTACAACCAGCCTCTGCATATACCCACCTGCTGGATTGCTCCTGGGTTACTCAAGTAGAGTTTTATAGAGATCAATGCCAACAAGAATATGGGCTTATTTTTCTTCATGGCACAGATGAGACCTGAAGAACAGTTCACAGCAAGTACTGGAATTTGGCTGTTTGGGCACTTCTGGCCACAGGTATCAAGCATTCATTAAAAAGTATTTAAGTGAGAGAATATACTAGGAGAAATGCTACATTTTCATAAGGCAATTTATGCCAAGTCACAGAGCCAACATGGTTGGTTTCAGCCATAGGCTCAAAAAATACCCACGAATTACCAAATAGCACAAGCAGAACAAACTGATTGCTGCTGCTGCTGCTGCTGAAACCACCATAAATCCAGCTTGGGGTTAGTCCAGAACGGGTGGGAACATACCCCAGGAAAGTAGCACTTATTCATCCCCAGAAGTTTTTCAGTTTAACACCCAGGTAGGTAGATCCTCAACCCAAACACCACTTTCAATCCCCCTTGTGCCGCTACGTACATGACTTAGCTGCTGGTTTACTTTGAATAAATAATTAATGTTGGCTTCAGTTTGAAAGAGGTAGAAACCACTCAAAGTGCATTTGGCAGTGAAAAAAATAAATAAATCTTCAGAACAGATGTGGCCACTGTTCTGGTTGGGATATTTCTAAAATATTAAACAATCCTTTTTCTGATATAAATAACAGGAGCGTAATTGAATTAATATTGACTGATAGTAATTGTTCCTTGTTCCTCAAGTCTGCCTTTTATTAGTGGGAGGAGTGGTGGAGGTTATTGCCTCTTTAAAAAAAATCCTCAGGCCCTGAAGCACCTTTTCTGCCTTATTATTATTGTAATAATGAGGGCAACTGATTTAATCTCTCCTTACACAAAACTGCAGCACAGCGATGGCTAAATAAACAGCCAAAGTCCTTTTGTCCCTGTGGGCTGTTTCTCGGTAATTAAAATCAATAGGATATTTCTCGGAGGATCTCTTTAACCTCATAGAGCTACAGTGTTCTGAGCAGGCAATGTAAAACAAACAAATGAACTCGCAGTCCTTGTGGAGGAAAAAAAAAAATACAAGCAACACATTATTTTATTAGGATAATACTGTTTTTGGAGGGGAATCGGGCAAGAAGTAGTATTTAATCCTTTATTTATTTATTTTTAATTCCTTTTCCTTCTATTTCCTCCCATTTCTTAAAAAACAAAGCTATTCTGGCAGCATCCTTTATTCCCAGAGGTCATGTGAGCTGAAATAGTCCATTGATCTTCCTTCTTTAGGAAAAGGAATTGGCAACAGAGGGAAAACAAACATCACCCACTTGAGACTTGTGACAGCTCAGGATCTCTCAGTATAAGGTACTGCACATCTAAGGTTGAAGAGGAAAACAGCCAAAGTGTTTCACCACTGCTGGTGCATGCAGTTGCAGCTAAGCTGCAGGGACATCACTGGGCTGACATCACCCACCTGATGGCAGGTATCATAGGCACCACTTCCAGGGAGGTATGATCCTGTGACCAGCACACAACAATCAGGAAAAAAAGGATTTACACTGCAACTCTGAGGAATACTGAATCCTGAGATGTTAATCGACGCAGGGTGGAGCAATTAAACCACATGGAAGATGGCAAGAGGGGACCCTATTCTGGTCTATACAAGCATTTTGACTTTAAAAACATAACACTGCTTCTCAGTGCTTCTGTAGGACAAAACTGTCTGGTGAACCCTTGCCAACACAGGGTGGGGTGAGCTTAGCCCCAGGAGCAGCATCTCCTTTCTGACTGTCAGCACCCACAGGCTGCTCTTTGCCCATAGTGGGATACGAAGGCACTTGAGCAAGTCCTGGACCTAAGCTAAAAGGCATTATCATCAGCTCACGGCAGCAGGGAATCCATCCCCATTAGCTGCCTTTCAGTCCCGACACACTGCCACTCTAAGCAACAAAAGCCCAAACACACATGCAAGGAAGCAGCAGTTAAAATGAGAGGGATTTTAGACAGAAGCAATTATACTTTGTTAGACAGATGCCCAGGAATGGGTGGGGAGAGTCAATCTTACGCTCTGGTAGTTTTACAAGGTGTTTCCAAAGGTACAAAAGCAATATAGTAAGTGCTGTAAGAGGGAAACCAAGCATCAAGCTACTCTCATTGTGTCTCTACTCTGGGATCTGGTTTTACATGTTGACAACTCTGGTACAGGCTACAGCCAAGATACATTGCTATGGTACAAGCAGAGAGGAAGTATTTCAGTGCTTGGGCACAATGAAAAGAAACCCCTTTGCCTGGACTTCTAGCAATGCAGATGTCAGTGCTTTAGCCACCAGGTAGGACATGGTCAAGCAAAAGGAAGACCTGAGACACACACTACATGTGCCACCATACGTTACATGGTCTATCTGGGTACTCCCAAGTCTAGCCAATGCTTGTGGTTAGCTGATTCTTCCACTTAGGAAGTTGCTTCCAATTTCTCATATTTTTTGCAAATTTAATCCTATGTACTGGATTCTTCTCAGGTTTGAGCTCCTGGTAAGCATACTCTGGACAGTTTCAGCCAAAATGGTTCATCTCTTTCTAAAGAAAAAAAATGTTAAAAAAAATAAAAGTCACTGTTTAAAGCCTTTCACTTGCTGGAAAATCCTTACTTTGAGCAGCAGTAACACCTTTACCAGCAATCTGCCATTTGCAGGTGAGATGACTTGCAAGAAAAGGAGCCATAACCACTAAAATCTGTCAGCCTTAGAGCTGTGAAAAAAATATCTTGGTGTTCACCTGCACAGTAAAGGTTTCCTTAGATTTTACAAGCTCCTGAAAATGCAATGGTGTCTATAAAAGAAGAAAGCTTTGAGATGCCCACAATGCAGAGAACTTGGGCTTTAGGGTATCATGCAACAGCACCAAATCTGTCCAGCTCTCCAAAAACAGGGTCAGCTGCAGCTATTCTGTCCCTAACAGATGGCTCTCTGACCTCCCTAGGCAATGCATTTAATCACTCCCTATTCTAACCTTTGAGTTTTCTTAACATTCTACATTAGACCATAGTTTGAATCCAGGGACACAAGAGAAATCTTTCCCACAACAGGAGGCATTTATATGTTCAAATATGTAAAAAAAAATTAAACTATACTCAGGTTACTTAACTCAGAGCAATACTTTTATACATAATATTTAGAAAAATTATATTTAAATCATTGGTTTGTTTTTTTCTCTTACCAATAGGTCTATCTCTGAATGGAAGTTCTCTGCTGAAGTCCATATGCCAGTTAAGCATTTAGATGCACTCAGTAAACTGCTTTTCCCTACTAGAAATAGGTTTTGAAAGATTGCTTTTATCCAAGCCTTTACATTAGTGACCACCTTAAATTCTCAGGAAGGTGAAGACATCCTTTTGCTAAAGCACATAGGAATTCCATAGGGATCGCAGAGATTTTTTTACTCCTCTTAATTTTCTACAAATTTTAGCACGCTACACAACCAAAATCTAAAGAACTGATTTCAACTGAAAGTGATAAGCAGCACAAGTCATCGATGCCTTTTTGTTTTTAAAGAAACAAAAAAGTTTGTTTGAAATGGTCTCTTCTGCTTTTCTATCTCCGTGGATATTTCTAGTGCTGCAGATTATATTACAGTTTCATATAAGGTTTCTTGTACTCTGCAAAGCATTTTATTACACAGCTAACGGAATGATGCTTAAGCAGTTCAAAATTCTTCCCTGAAAATGAGTTTGTGTATCCCTATTTTCATTATTCACAGTGCAAAAAATCCTGTCAATAGACTATTTTTGTGAATAAGTATTGAAGTCTTCATCTTCTGGCTATGCAATTGGGGAAAAGAAATATTTTACAAATTTGAAACTGGAACAATACTGAAGGAATTACATAGAAGCTGATTAAAGATAATGAAATTCTTATGAATAAAATTGTATCTTGCTTAAGTCAACACATCTTACAGACAGTCATGGGTTAAGTACGCAGAAAGCTGGTGTTTCTGGTTTCAACTAAGACAAGCTCTCTCTTCTTGATAATTTGCCCAAGAGGGGAGATGTGCTGGATTCCTATTCCTTTTTTCATATAAAGAAATCAGTTGATTGTGTTTATACCGTGCTGTTCTCAGTACATAACATCCATTCCCCCGGTTTGAGATATTTGAAGAAAACATACTTAGATGAATGTAAATAGCTTGGGAACAGATATAGGGATCCACTCACTGCCTTCAGACAAGTGGTGGTGGTTGTTTTTTTGTGGGATTTTTTTAGTTATTTTGAAGAAATCATCTGCTGATCATAGAATGGTTTGGGCTGGAAAGGATCATCCAGTTCAACCGTGCTGTAGTCAAAGATATCTCCCTCTAGACCAGGTTGCTCAAAGCCCCATCCATCCTGGCACTGCCCAGCTCCAGGGAGGGGGCATCCACAATCTCTTCCAGTGTTTCACCAACCCCTTCAGTAAAGAATTTCTTTCTAATATCTAGTCTAAATCTACCCTAACCCCATTTAAAACCATTTCTCCTTGTCCTGTCACTATATACCCTTATAAAAAGACCTTCCACAGGTTTTCTGTAGGCCCCCCAGTGGACTATTTTGGACTAAAAATATATGGATAAACTTTGTTCTAGGCAATAGCTGTGAAGTGGACTCCTATATTCATTTATTGAAGGACAAGTGGAGCATTACTTGTTGTCTCTTCTATTGGTAGAAGATTGCAGTACTGCATAGAGGGCAGACTGAGCTCATAAGAGAAACTACAGCCCTTTCCAAAGACATGACTTTCTGGAATTGCATGCTTTAAAGTTTTCACTTTAACCAAGGTCCCTCACACCTCAAGTTTGAATATCAGCTTTTATTACTGATCATGACAAAGCCCTTTTCAGATAATTTCATTATCTGGAGAACACTGAGAAGTGTTGAAAATGAATGACATCTTCATATTATACAGCAATTGCACAATATTAAAACATTAGACATTATATTCTACAAATAAGCAAATGATCTCAATCATTACTGCAGCCATTAAACTTGCCCTTTACAGGAGTTCCAAAACAGCATGCCAAGAACCCTGCTGGCATGACCTGCCAAAAAACACAGAACTAAAACCCTCATGTCATCAACTTTGGTCCTGCTGTGCTCTGCCACTCATGAGTTATCTGGACATTTCAATCTCATGAGAGTCAATGGTTTGTCTGACTTGAAGTCACATATAGTCTCCATACCTACAGATGTTCACAGGACATTCTGTGTATTATGCACAGAGCTCCTGTACAGGAGTGGATGTATCAGACCACCAGAAGAAAAGAGACAGAATACTAAAATTAAAAACAATTAAAAAGAAAAATGATGACAAGAGTTTGCTGCCTGTGTTCAGGGCAAACCCAAAACCACTCCACAGAGAACACAGTGGATTAAATTGCTAACAGCTCAGAACTCCCCATAGGTTTGAGCCAGCAGTGACATGTTACACGCACTGCCAAGAACTGCAAGTAACTGTGAAAGGCAGTGGAAAGAGTCAGGCCTCAAAGCTTTGGAAGAGTTACTCCTAACGTATCCTGGTGCAAATGGGGACTGAGTCCACTAAGCAAAGTTAGAAAACTCTGCACTGAGCTGTCTCCATATCTACCTCTGTAAGTCCTTAAAGACAGCATTAGCTCAAGTAGCTGTATAATCACATGGGTTTTATGGAGTATCCTGTGTTCCTTGTTTAACACTGTATTTCTATATTTAAACAATTCTTCCTTTTCTAGATCACCAGTAGGGTGGTAACACATTTTTCAACCTGAATTTCTGCAGGACAAGAAATTTCACCCAAAAGAACCTCACTCCCTAAACTGCCTTTCACAACCTCTCATGGCTTTTCAGACTTAATTTTCTATAGATTGCTTACCCATTCAAGAGGAGAAACTTGAATGCTCTCAGCCTGCAGAGCTATAGCCTGCAAAAAAATGTCAGGATCGTTCACCACAGCCCCTGAATGCAAGCTTAACTGCAAGTGGCTGCTTTTAGCACATCAATGTGAATTACTTGACTGCAAAACTAAGCAGCAATTAAACACCTCACCACTAAGCGGAAATGAGAAATTTACTGTTTGGTCTTCAGATAAGCTACAGCCTCCTGTGAGCTACTGTTATCAAACCCCAGGGAGGATCAGTTAGAGTCAGAATACTGTCAGTCTGTGGGCAAAAGGGGAAATATTTCTAATGAAACAGAAGTCAATTTTTATCATTCTCCCCTTGTGGTCTCCCTTGACTGCTAATAGCAAGGACTATGAGAAGGGAAAGGTGTTGAAGTTTAACTGAGATTACACCTGGAAGCAACTGTGTTGTACTGCTCAGTTGTAGTTAAGGGAATGGGTGAGCAGGACACGATCACCCAGCTTAGCCCTCTCCGTTTCAGCAGTCACATTAATTTGGGACAGAGAAGCAGATGATACTGCTTGTACACACTGTAGGCAACAAAAGAGAAACAGCCCTCCTCAGAAATATCATAAATGCCAAACACCACACTCTTCTGTTCACATAGACTTTGGGTTTATTTTTAAGCATCACTGAGAACTGATGGCATGGAACTCCTTCAAACCAGAAGAAATGCCCATACTGAAAGTTTGGTTAGGTGGCATAGCATGTGCCTGCTCTGCCTTAAAATCTCTGATATTTATTTCAGGAGCTGCCTATAGCTAATTTCATGATGCTCTTTAATGAAATGTGAATTTAAGAACTACAAGGTTCAGCAATTTTCTGTTAGTCCTTGTCTATCTACCTATCAGTATTCAGAATCTCAGTGAAGACGGTTATATATTGCTTTAAGTGCCAACAACTATTTGGTACTATCACACCTTCTCCTTGATTCATTTCTTACTGTTCTCTTGCTGCTTTTGATCCAAAACCTGCTAATCTCAACATAGTTCGAGCCAGGCTGGGAAAGGGACACCCACGGGAAAACTCTAGTGCCCGTTTCTACCCCCTTGCATGTTCTGTGTCCCATGCCTCTCTTTTGTTATCTTGGCCTTTAATGGCCATTGTGGGAAGTACCGCCTTCCAATTCATGTCACCAAAGAGGAATGAAATGATATTTGACAGACTCTTCCATGGACATCCGATGATAAAGCATGCATCTCCTTTAATACATTCCCGAGAGAATAAACCTTAATGTTCACTGTGGTCCAGGTGCTGATAGCAACCAATCTTTCTTCTCCTGACCATGGTCAACTGGGCGCTTGCCTGGGCTGGAAGGAGTCAATGCAAACTTATCTGCTGCCTTCTACTCCTAGATGGTTCACATCTAGTGAGACCACCTACAGGGGCAAACAGCATGGGAGTTACTGAAATCACACAGCTAAACAACAGAGAAATAGACAATCTTACGTGTTGAGAAAGTAATTTGTGATGTTTCTCCACCTGCCATTCACATGCATACACATTACATATGTGATCTCAAAGGCTGTTTGTCAGACAAGGAAATGAATTAGTGCAGATTCCTCACGGTCACTTCGGATGAATTTAAAGCCTTGCAGAGTATGCTAGCTTTAACAGCAGTGCTTAGGTCCCTCTAAGTTTTGGTTGGTGATACTTGCCCTTTATTTTGACTAACAGGTAATGAGGAGTCTATGTTTTGTTTTGCTAACCTGCATCTTTGATATATCTCCAGTTCCGCGCTCAGAAAGAGGTGCTTTTTTACATTTTTATAGTAAAAGCTACACATAGCTATGCAGTCAGAGAATGATTCCACACCAAAGAGTCAGATTAATTCCCATGACACTATAGTAGCAAAATTGCTGAACAGTTACAAATCTGTGCTCCATTACATGCATTATCTATTTGTTAACTTGAGCAGAATGCCTAGAAAATAGTAGATACTGCTGTCAGAAATGTAAGGGAGATATTTGTGAGGTAGAGGTGATCTTACAGTCAAGGTGTAGGTCCAGTGATCAAGAGATTAACAGCACAGCTTCACATGACAGACACAGTGATCTCAGAGAGCTGTCAGGCATCCCATGCCCACAACCAGAAGCAAGACATCATTTTTTGCAGGTGTTGTTTCAACTGGATAACCAGATAAAAATGGGGTTGTTGGTTGGTTCTTCCCCCTCCCCCCCCCCCCCCCACCTTTTGGCTTCACATCAGGTCACACTGCTGCAGGGAAAGTGACAACACCTTATGACTGGAGATGGCAAAAGCAGCATTTCACAACTTACTTAGGTGAGTTGTCACATAAGGCCGCTTGCCCTTCAGCTCCTGAGTGGGTGTTTGTTACGGATGAGAGAAGGGCACTTGGACTTCCCATCTGCTACACGCAGCCATGCATGTACAACCTATTTTATTTGTGAACAGAGCTACAGGAAACTTGGGAGTCATCTCCCCAGGCATAAGATGGAGGAATATTCTTTCCCATTCTTTGACCAACTTAGCAGTGAAACTGGAAGTACTTCAGGTCAATAGCTCATAAATTCTGTTTGTACAATGACTGGCATGAGAAGTCCACCTCATTTACTTGTATCAATGTCAAACACCTTGAGCCAGCTTAAAAAGCTGATGATGCTACTCAGAAACAGATACAGCAAAGATGCAGGCCATGACAGCTAATGCATTTCTGGGCAGTTTTGAGCCAATACTGCATGGAATTGTAAATTCTGAGGGTGACAGTCTAAAAATGTGATAGCATAGTCTATTTTTATTAAGGAATTTACAGTCCTTCATGTTTTTATGCAAGTGACTTCACTGCAACAGAGTTTAGTTGCTCAAATATCCAAATTCTGCACTAAATAGCTTCCTAATTTTCCTGTGCATCAGCATCAAGCTTTTGATTTTACACAAGCTCTGCAGGAAACAGGAGTTACCTCTAAGACCTACAATGTAAATGCTGGCATGTGAGATAAATCTCAGTATCTCTGTATTGCCAGCATCTGTTTCTCTCTTTTTTGGGATATGTTGCATCTGAATTATTTTAGACAACTATATTAGGTTAAGATAATTCATACCTTACAAGTCCCCATGTTTTCCACTCCAGCCAACATGGAAGCCATGGGTGACAAAACCACAAGTCTCTGTCTATCTCTGGACAAAGTTATTCTGTTCCATGTATCCAACTAAAACAGCCTGAATTTTAACTTTCACACACCAAATATCCTCATATCAGTGTATGCAAACAATAAGTATTGTAAGTTAGACCATGTCTCCCAAGAAGTCAGCCAGCCAGCCATGACACAAATGCATCCCTCCCTCCAAATAAGAGGGTTGATCCCCCTTATTTTTCCACAGCAAGATATAACACACCAATATTCAGCATCTTAAAGCAAATTCTAATTTCAATAATAGAGTACCCAGACCTTGAGCCCAATCTCCATAGGTATACAAAATCTTGAATTCCAGTTCGCAGGGTGCTGAGCACTTCACAGAATTAGCAACAGCTGTGAACTTTCCAACTGCATGACTGGACCATAATGGTTTTTTTTGTCATTGAAGATACTGTGTATCAAATACATTACAACAACCTGGAATATCTAAGTCCAAATTCCAGCTGAACTGCTAATCTTGTTCAACTAAGTTCATTTGAACCTCTGTAGCCTAAACTCCATTTGAAGACCACCTAAGTCAAAAGCATCAACATTAAAAAAGAAAAAGAAAAAACACAACTGAAAAATGCATTTTCCTTGACAGGCAATAAAGGAATTCATGTACCATAAGCACTACTTCCACCTCCAGGTCAACTCTTTCTTGGTAAACCAAAGAAAATACAGCCATGCATTCAGAGCTGCCCTCACCCTGCACAGTATGTGGAAAAGCACCCCATGAGTTCAACACCCTGAAGCCAGGGAGACTTTTTCTCTTTGTGTCCATTAACTTAGAGAAAATGGAAAAAATAGACTTACAGCCCAGCAGGTCCTCATAGCCAGGGTTTTCTTCAGTATTTCTTCAGACTTCATCACCCCCCCCTTCACAGTCAGGCAGCCAACCTCAAAAGAAGGGGAGATGAAAGACTCAGCTCCTGATTTAAAATCATTTCAGGCTGAGGTTTTGCCAGAGGAATCACAGCTGTGACATGCCCACCACTCTAACCATGGTGAATGAATCTAGCCACGAATCGTTAAGCTCCCCAAGCATCCAGTTTTCTCAGCCTGCTACTAATCACTCAGAAATCTGGCTCTCCGGACTATTTGTCATAAGAAATTGCTCCAATTCAAAAAGATGATCTGGAAGTTTAATATTAATCAAAACAGGGCATGTACCAGCAGAGATGCAGTTTAAACGTAAGTGTGAGATAAAGGAAAATAATTGCAGTCACCAAATTCCACACTGACACAAGAAAAATGCCTCACTGATGTCAAGGCAAAGCAGAGGCATTAACAAGCTGCTTCATCCTAGCCACAGTGGGGCTGAAGCTTGTGCAGAAATGGAGTTTAATGCATTTTTTCTATCCAAAAATGTTGCTGGTTCAGGAAGAGCAGCATACGCATTTCCTGGGATTATAAGAGGGCTGCAGCCAGAAGCTGGGAAAGTGACCACTACAGAGTATTTTATCTGACACAGATTGGATTTATCAGTTTGAGTTGTTACCTAGGCTACAGTAAGAAATAGGAATTCAAGGGACATTAGTCTTCTCCTAAGGCAGCTATCCTGAGCAGGTTAAGTAAAACATCCTCAGAGCTAGGAGATTGGAGCAGCACCCAGCTGTGGCAGAAGCAAGGAAGTAGCAGCACAGTGCTGAGCTGGGAAGCAGCATCCTTAATTTGCAGTCTGGTAGTACCTGCAGCTCCATTCTTTGGAAGACCAACACCTGTTTGCAGCCAAACCTGCTCAGCTCATCTCTAATTAATTAAGTTCTGTTTTAAAGCCAATAGCAGTATTTGGAGCTCTGCACTTGTCCTTTAGTGTCAAAAAAATGATACATGTGTTAATATCCCATCCTTTTTAGGCTCTGAAAAGCAAACTGACCTCGTGGAACAGTCATTAGTTGTTTTTTTAATTAACTGCTCCACACTTTTTCCCCAGATCTTGCAAAAACTTGCAGAAATGATGAAGCAAAGCTGCTCAGCAATAAACTGCAGGAGTTTTGTCATATGCCAGAACAACTTTTGTTCTCATAGGCATTTGTCATGAGGCTGTCTCCCTTATACCCGTACCAAATCTACATCAACTGGAGTTTTTAAAACAATATAATGAGTACTCACCATTAAATTCCCATCTTCATTAGTATCTCACTTAACTGCTGAATTTATATCCCCAAGCATCTTTAATTTATTGATTGGTTCTAAGAGGGTTTTTCTCTTGCATTATTTTCCTTTCCATTTAGTATCAATTAATGGAATCTCAGCAATAATTTGTATTTGGGTTTTGAAATAATGAGTTACAGATGTTTAAATGATTTAACTAAGCCTCCACCTGTGATTGCTTAGGCAAAATTTCAAAAGTCAAGTCTTTGCCAAGACACAGACACCTTTATGTAAAGTCACATGAGAGCACCGAGTGCAAAACTGTGACCCTGCCTCTTTCTGTCCATGGCATTAGATGGAGCTGGTCACACAGCTGCAATCCATGGGCTGCTGGGGGACCAAGCTCTGCCTCCGACACATTTTGAGCATCACACAAGCCAATATCAGTGGCATCTTGCCCTTCCTGTGGCTCAGTTCAAGGCACACTCTTTATGTGCTATGCTTCTGAGAAGATGACACTTGAAAGACCCTGGAAAGGCTCTACAGACAAAATATGGGAAGTTGCACAGAGAAAGGAAATAACTGTCCAGACCCCCAGCAGTGCCAGGAACTGAGGTTGGAAACATGCTCACAGTGTAGCTTTCTCTGCTGCTGCAGTTAACTATGTTCTCTCAAAAAGGCAGGATAAAGTTTTCCATCTGTTTCACAGGCAATATCAGGCCACAGACAGAGCAAAGGGGGTAAATCTCAGCAAGAATCCACATACCACAAAGGACAGAAGGAGAAACATGTTGGAAGTAAGATGTAAAGAGCCTGGGAAGAGGTTAAGATTAATTAATACTTTATAATAACTGAACTCATGCCCCGCAGTACAAGGAACTGCTCACTCCTCATTAGAGCCAGCAGGTGTTCTATTTTCTTCCTGACCACTAGCTCAGCACCTGCAGAGAATGGAGCAAATAGCTTGGTACACCATTATTACAGCCACCTGGCACTGCCTCCCACTAGTGCCATCAGAAAGGAGCTGCCTCAGATGTGGGAAGCATTACTCAGTGTAAATGTTCTGCCTGGTCGGGACCAGAGGTTGCTTTGAGTCAGAATTTAAGTTAAGGCATGAGTTGCACCCAACTGAAAGAATTAGTAGACTTTCAGTCATAGCCACAAAACCTTAATAATTGCAACAAAAGAAAAAACAAAGCCACACAGTTGCCCGCTGACAACCTTACCAGGCAACTTTGCAAAGCTTGACTTGTTAACACTACAGAGACCACCTTTTGGGGTTAGATATGACCCCTGAAAAAGAACATGTCAAAGTGCTGCAGTAGCCTGGGACTTTCCCATTTCAAATTCACAAATCACAAGGAGCTGTCAAAAATGAAGAAATGCTCAGCAGGCCCTAAGGCAGCAAACCAAACCTCACTCCCTAGCAAGAGTAGTATGGATTATTCTTTAAGTGACAGTGGCTAGATGGAGGAGGAAAAAAAATACCAGAAAGTATTTTGATGAGTTTCTATAAACTTGAAAAATCCTATCATTGGCTATAAAGTCACTGAGGAGATTGTGAATGGTGATTGTGCAGCTCTACAAGGTAATTTATCTCCCTGACCAGTACTTCGTAAACTGTCTATTGAACTGCCCTCTGTTAAAACCAAAGATACACAGACACTTGTAAACCTTATCGAGAGGAAAACAACTCAGATAATTTTACACATTTAAATGAAAACCAGGTTCTGAGCTTTTCCAGGAAATGGAAACATTAGCTCTGCTACCAGAGTCCAATCACCCACTGAAGGGGGGACAGGAGCAGGAAAGCTGAAAAATGACTCTGAAGATGATACATGTGGCTGCTCCTGATCCCCTGAGCTGCAGCAAGAGGCTGTTGGTTGCAGCATTAATTTCCTCAAAAAACAAGGTATGCATCCAAAAAATGCTAGATGGTATTTCTTCTGTAGCATTTCTTCAAGCATCTGATTCCACAGTCATCCATACTGGGGAAAGCAGTATTGAAGTGAGCATTCTTTCAGGAAAATTAAAAAAGAAAAGATCATTTTACTCAGTGGTAGATGCAAATTGTTCCTCAAGACTGAAGACCTCATGTTTGAATTACTATGTAATTCTAGGAACAGCAGTTGAATCTTCACAATGTTCCATCAAAACAATAGTGTTTCAACTAATACACAAGCCAAATGGAAAGCCAGGGTTCAAATTGAAAGCTCCTTCCGTCTTCAGAGCATCCTCCCAGTTGAAAAGAGAAGAAACTTTCCTAGATTAGTTGGCAGAAACTTCAAACCTGTGGTAATCTCACAAGTTCGACTGTTCTTGTGAAATTTCCATCCAATTGGGCACATCTGAACTGGAACCAGAAAATAGTCTTGGTAACCAACCTGGAACCAGATCAATAGCAAGTGGGGCAGATCTGAAGATTAGAGTCTGAAACTTCTTAAATTTGAAAGGCATTAAGTAGCACTTTGAAAAACCACCAGGCAAGGGAAAGAAAGAACACTCAGCAAAGCTGTGCCACCAAAGCCTGCTCACACATAAGGACTTGCATAGCAATAGTTCTTCAGACACATTGCTTTACTGTGAGCCCCAGTGTTAAAGTAATTAACGAAACATAAAAAATCTTGCTGAGCGTACCCCTTCCCACCAGGCTGCAGGCATACACTGCCCTGATGGCAAAAACTAAAACGATGATCCAATGGTCTCAGCTTTTTCTTGGACTTGGGATTTCTGCCCCATATCTCTGCTTTTCCATTACCTCTTGAGCTTAGGCAAGTCCTTTGGACAGCAGTTGCTGTGAGAATAACAGGACAAGCCCTTAGCACTTCTGGTTTCCTTCATTAATGAGCAAAGTAGAGCTCATTGATAAACCACAGTAGTTTACAGCATAGTGGATGACCAGGAGACTTGGGGACATGTATATCCCAAAGGGTTGCCACTACCTGAGGAGCCAGGAAACCCTCCAGGTTGCAGGCAGAGAGACTCTGGACTTAAAACCATGGGGCAATGACAACATGCACAACAGTCCCAATGAAATACCATAGTGAGAATCCTGACAGAAATTTCTTTCTAGCTTAATCTTTCCAGAAAAATCCAACCTCTGGATCCTATTTATGGGCTAGTGGGATTTTTCACTCTGTGCACCTTGCTTTCTGCAGCTATAAAACAGGTACAGGTACCTGTATATGTGTGATTTACAGCTCATATTTCTCAAGCACCTGAAAGAAGATGTCAGGACCTGTGTACAATACAAAGCACAACCTATAAAGATTCCCCTGAGACTTGACAGTAATACAGAATGCTTTCCTCTTGCAGAAGAGGTATCAAAGAGAAAAGGAAACTGCTTATTTAGCTTTTGCTTTCCTAAATTGTTTTGCACTTGTTTGCTTTTAAAAGGGCTTCTCCAATAAGACTACAAAGCCAATGGATGGGAGAAAAAAAGTAGAACAAAGCAAGTTATGTTGTCTTTAGGCTTTGTCTCAAAAAATTTCCACAAAATCTTGTACCGAAATCATTAGCTAGCCATTGCTGAAGAAAACTGCGTGCGTCTTCAGCATTCCAAAGCTTTCTCCTATATCATC
>NC_136817.1:64460538-64470538 GCF_951394365.1 Tetrao urogallus
AATCTCCCAGCGCCTCTGGTTGAAGGATGTGCTGTCAGCAGTTTAAGTGACGTATCCTATGGAAACGTAATGGACAGCCCTCTGCAGGGCATGCCTTCAGAGGAATTATCTGATTAAGGGGGCTGTTGGCCTTATAAGTCCCTGATTAAAGGATGGTTGTGATCACACCAAGTGTTTGTACTGATGTTCCTCAGCAGCTTACTGACCTCTTCGCTATATTCTTTTGATCCTTTGAGCTGACTTCTTGGTCTTCCCACATCTTTTTTGCCTTTTCTTTAAAGTAGAGTACAAAAATAGAAAATAGTCCCCTCACCTTCCTTCGCATTAAAGGTATCTAGCAGCAGTTTAAGCTTTACAAAATAATGTATAAAAGTTTCTGCACAAGCACACATAAAGCCATCATAGAGAAGAGCTGTAAAATTTCAGAGCTGTATGTTGTTACCCTTCCTCTCCATAATGAGTATCAACTGCTGTAGGTAGGCTAGGTTGTAGAATAAATTCTCTTCTTGCAGACACCTCAATCCCAGGAATTCTGCACCAAGCCACCAGTGCTCAGCCTTTTGATGGTCCAAACTGCACTTCAAAACTCTCACACTGCAGCAGCTATGGTCCTGACTTCAGTTCATCATACAGAGCAGCACAATGGGAAAAGTCACTGAAATTTTAATGTCTGACATAAATCTGCCTCTTTCCTTGTTTTATTAGCCTTACTCTACGCAATCACTGTCCCAATCAGTTCAAATAGGACTCGAAAATCTTGTGACACATGATAGAGAACCTTTTATTGGAAATACTACACTTAATTTTCAAGTATGATGGATTGTGTATAAAACAGCTTTTTTGCTCCTCTGGATATACAAATATGCATATACTAATATAGTCCTCTTTGCCTCTAAGTACCAAGAATGGCTTTTAGATGCACATGATCCCTCTTGCCGGGGGTCCTGATGCCATCCCAAAGATGGGGAACTGAGTTGCAGACCAGCTGGAGTGACTTGAATGCTGATACATAAAGGTAGAAAGCAAGATGGTCCCAAAAAGCTGCAAGACTCTCCTCTCTGTTCTGCTAACAGACTGATCACCTGTTAGTCATCATCTATGATCAAGCCTGCAAGGGGCACTCAGGGAACAAGGAATCTCTACACTAGGACATCCAAGGTACAAAGACTGGAGGTGCAAGAACTCTCAAAATTTCAATCTACTTATAGAGGATATTCAAGAAGCACATCGGGAGCCCAAGTTTTAGAAACCATCTTGGATTCAGAACTGAAAGTAGTTCAAATTAAAAAATAAAAAAATCTTCCATGCATGAGTTAGAGAGGAAACAACACAAATGTCATTTAATTTACATGACAAAGTGCTGCCATTATTTCAGTATGACAGAATGCCACTAAGGGCAATTTCTGAAAATTATTTAAACAATGTAATGAGTTAAATGTCAGAATTAGCTAATTATGTTTATGCTAATTGTTAATTAGCCCCATAATGGAGACAGTCTTAATTAACAATAGTTATGTGTGTGTGTATATGTGTGTGTGAAAGAGTGTGTGCTGAGAGAGAGAGACTGCAAAAAATGTTGTAAGCAATTTAATTTCCTGTAATCATAAGTATTTCATTTCAGACATTAATGAGAATTTTTCAATATACTTTAGAAAAGATGTGATTAACTTCCAATGTATTTGTAAGCATCCCTTTCCATATAACATCTGTTTTGTCACAATAATTGCAAATTTTTTCTTTTTTGAAAAAATGTGAATACTGGAAAACTGTACCCCCTCCCCTATTTCTTTTATGACAGGGAAAACCATATACATTGTAAAGATAAGCAGGGTGATGGCAGAGGCAATCCTAAGCAGAGCTGAGTCTCCCATCCCCAGGTTCTCACTCCAGTCTCAGCCAAGATCATAACAAAGTCTGCAAAGGTTTTGTTTAGAGCACTCAAAGTAGTCCCAAAATACCTGAAAGACATCTTAAATCAGAAGCATATGTAGGAAAACAGGAAATATCCCTTTCACATTGACGATTTCACAGTCCCAATTAGAAAGGCTCTCCACAGCTGCTCTGCCTTCAGTGGGACTTTTGGAAAGAAATTGCTCTGAAGTAGAGTAAGGATAAGTAAATTAGAGCAGATAGGCAGCTGATAACCTGGATTAGCTTACAATAAGAAATTAACAAAGGTTTTTATATTCTACAGCTGCACACACGCACACACACTCAGACACACACATAATGGGATGTATCCTATACCAGAACAGGTACAGCCAGCCACTGTGCTACCTTTTGTGCTTGGTGCAAATGACAGGCTTCTGAGTACCAATGAGGATATTCATCAAAATGGTGGAGCAAGGTGCTGCATACAAGTTCATGGTGGGAGGACAAAAGGCAATAGATGCAAGCTGAGAGAGGACAGACTGGAGACTAGCAGGACTTTTTCATGATGCCAGCCAAGCTGGGGAGCAGGTTGTCAGGAAGGCTGTGCAAACTCCATCCTCAGAGGTTTTGAAAGCCAGACCCTGAGCAATCTGGTCTGACGTCAGAGATGACACACTTTGGTTGGACAGAGACCTTCTGAGGGCCCTTCTAACTGAACTATCCTGCAATTACTAAGTTATCCTATAAAACCACCTTTTGGATGCACTGTTCTAGCCCATAGGCCACAGTGCCTATTACTGGCCTCCAACTTAAAGCTAACACTGCTTCTTTAAAATCTGATTCTGCTTAGAGTTAACAGAAAGTCACCACCTGGACATACACTGGGCAAACTCTGCTCTGAGAACCAGTCTCAAATTCATCAGTCCTAGCAGAGATGGCCAAGTGTAACTGAGAAGTGCATTTGTCCTAGAGTGTGTTTCTTAAATCCAATTACAAGTCTAATATAATTCCATCCATGCTGCTGTTAAAAATACTAGGGCTTTGATTTAAGTTACACCACACTAAATATAGACACAGCAAATAGTTCAGTGGCTTGCCAAAAACTAACAGTGGACTATTAATGACATTCCTGATCTCAAGGAATAGGAGAGCCTCTAGGAATAGCCCTGCTGCCTATGCCTGCTCTCCCTATGTGCTGCTGTATTTTGACTGGAATCATGAGGTCAGCAGCTCTTGGCTGCTGTACTGTTCCACATATACAGACTTAAAACCCTCTCTGGTTTGTTTTGTTTTCTGTGGAGGAAAGCCTTCTCACACAGCCATGAAACATATGGCAAAGGAAGAGTCCCTGGAAGCAATACAGGAACCAGAAAGTCTGTGGAGCTCAGGATAGTTCATAAAGCCAAGGACATCTACAGAGACAATCTATCACAACAGCCGTCACTCTCTGTGCCCATCCTCTCCTTCCCTGCAGCCAGCCCCCGGGAAGTCTTGTAGAATTTGGCCTTGAAGCATTCAAGAAGATATATTTACAGATACGCATGATATAAAACTAGGAGGAGAAAAAAATTTACTCTCCAACATGCCAGTTTGCTGTTGTCTGCTTTGATGCTCATCTATGAATGAGAACTAGAATAGATCCTCTACTTTTAACAGGCTTGATTAGTATCTGAAATGATTACTATTGTCTTTGAAATAAAGTCCTAAACTTCTGTTCTCCCATATTTATGCAATAATGAGTATTCCTACCCCCAGGCAGATCAACGTTTCCTGCCAGCTTGATGTCATCTACAAACTTAGGAAGGATGCACTCAATCCCCTTGTCCAGGTCATCAATAAAGGTATTAAACTGGACAGGCCCCATTACTGACCCCTGAGGAACACCTCTCTTGACCAGTCACCACCCTCTGGGCCCAGCCCTCCAGCCAGTTCTTTACTCATCAAGGAGTGTACCTATCCAACCCATGATACTTCCCTTAGCTGAATTTCAACATATCCATTAGCCTGTGAATCAGTGTATGTTTAGCTGAAAACCACAATGCTCACCTGTATTTGAAGCCTCACTCACAGGATTTTCTGCAGTTCTGGAACAAAGGGATCTCTTTAAAACTAGCTTCTTCAAAGGCATCTAATTACACAGTGGATTGCTAACTCCCTTTGAGACTCAGGTTCTTAAATATAGTCAAGAACTGGGGCCATAATGGCTTCATTGCAGAAATTTTGCCTGTGTTAGGACTGAAGACCGTGCTGCCTATTCAGATACTCAACCAATTTATTTTAGTGAAGCTCCATTATTGTGCATATAGCTCTTCTGATTTCTGACCTCTTGGGATCTAGTCCTTAACTTTATAAAACATTTAAGATTCTCAGATGAAAGATACTAGTTGAATTTAAATTCTTGTTTCAAAAAAAAAAAAAAAATCACAATTACACAGTCTGCAGTTTATAAGCTAAACGCAATTACAAACAAACAAGGAAACAAGGACAAGTCTCAGTCCCTCTGTGGCTGCCCTGTATCATAACATCTAGATATGTAAGGACAAGCTACATGCCATTTGTCCTATTTTGGCAGTGATTGGGTGGGCAACAGACACAGAGGATGGATTTGATCTGCTCCATGAATTTCAAGAACTGCTGAGCAAATGCAGTATGCCTGCTCCAGCCCTGCCAGGCTTCTGCTGTGGGCTCTATCCCCATACTGCTACAGAACATGGGAAAAGAGATGAAATTGTGCCTCCAGCAGTCATGGCGAGACTGCAAAGTGAAAAGTAGGCTTGCAAGCAAGTGGAAGCTGAGCATCTGATTCTCACAGCAAAAGAGAAATGTGATCTGGCTTCAGTGGCCATCCCTATTGCCCCCTCCAAGGGCAAAACCTGCCTTTTCCTCACAGCCCATATATAACAAGGCAAGCAGTTCTGATTTGAACCAAAGGATTATCAGGACATCACATGAACAAATGGGGCAAAAGAGTCCAAATTAGAAAATTAAAAAATATGATAATAGAGCATTATCCCCACCAAAAGTCAACATGTGCCACTGCTATCCAACCACTCTTAGCTTTGGCCAGAAAAGTTACAAATTGTTGCTCTCCTCATAGGGTCTGACAAAGCTTTCTATTGTTAGGCAGCTTTATTTCTCCTGACAAGGGAACAGGTATCTTTGGAAAGCCAACGAGCCTGGCAGGCTTTGGGCTTGCAGCTTAGAATATGCTTAGGATATGTTTGGTGCCACTTGGCTCTCTGGCAGTGAGCATCCTTCTGCCTTGCCTCTGACACAGAGATTTCAAAGAAGCTCAGCATGCAGTGGGTACTAGAGAGTAGCTTGTGGGGTTGTAGTATAACACATGGAGTCATGGAGCCTTGTGGGCTTGATACCTGTAGCATCACTCCCAGGGGTGAAGAAATTCAAATAGATTTCATGAAGGCACACCCTGGAAGGCAGGGCAGGGGCTGAGCATCCTTCCTTCCTCGCTCTGGGGTATCCCTCAGCACAGACACAGGCATTATGGACAGCACAGGAAGTCAGCTTTGAGGGCAGAAGAGATATAGCTGAACTGTCCACACTGAGCCAAGAAAAGGACAAGCCTATGACCCAAGTCCCTGTGGTGGGACCCAAGTCCCCGTGCTGTCACCCAAAAGTGATGTACAGGTCATGGATCATGGAAAGGCAGATCCCAGGCCCAGGCTGTGGCACTAAATAAGCTCAAAACTCTCCCTTTCCAGCATAAAGCCAGGCCTGAGCAAGTGTTTATATGCAACTGTATGGTGGTGGGTGATGCTGGACAGCATTACTACATCAGCATTTATCCAGGACTGCAATGTGAGTGCTGCTGGGGGCCAAGGCTTCCCATTGAGCATGTGCCATCACATCGTTTTCAAGGAAAATAGAGGGTTCCCTCTATATCCACACATTCCAAGTGGCTTTTTCTTTTCCAACAAAGAGTTAGTCACAACTCAAGGAACATGGGCCAGATAGTAGGAATTGGTCTTAATTAGCTAAACGTACTATATGTGCTATTGCTTTACATTTATGTGGTTAAGGGAACATAAGTCCAAGGAAACAATTTTTGTTGTCACTTCCTTTGCACGTTAGTTTCTAAACAAGTACGTTATTGTTTTATTAAGGTGGTGAATTCCCTGATTGATGGCTGCATTCGCAGGATGACCTTGTCATTGTTTTCTCAAGTACTTGTAATTGTTACAGTGGAGTACACTGGGCTTTAATTATCTGTGCTAAAAACTCATACACTCTGGTTACACTCTGCTGATTGTATTGGATACACTACAGTATTTATTTGCCGAAGAGGGAAAAATGGCAATGGCAAGTCAGTCTAAGGATTCACACGAGAGAAAGTAATGGTGGACATTACAGGTTTCTAAAATACTGTAATAGCATATAGTAATTCAAGCAAGCCTGGTAATCAGTTGATGCTTGGGTTCAGTACAGACTACCTGCTATTATATCAGGCAGTCTCTCCATCTTGGGAAAATATCTGTTAAGGTATAAACATTTAAGTGAAAGAGGTATAGAATGTAAATACCATGGATTGGCAAACCATGCGTGCTGCAGTAACACTCTAAATTCTTCCTCCTATTTGAATATAATGTATTCATTTCACACAACCAGCCAGTGGCAAGCATTACAAGGCTTCAATTGCTGTGCATGCTCATTATAAATAATTTAATTCAGACAGCATTTCTACAAAGTTCAGTCCCCATGAGGATTTCCCAGAAGGAGCCTGAGCCCAAACTTCTAAATCAATGCCTGCCAGTGTCCACAATGGGAACAAGACAAATAGCAACACTGCAAACCAAAGCTCAGAGACCCCAGAAATGTACAGATGTACATGAAGAATGCTATATTTTGGAAAACAAACAAACAAACAAAGAAACAAATCCACCAAGAAAAGAAAAAAAAACAACAAAACATTTATTTATGGAAATATGAGTAATCTGTGATGTGCCAGATCCCATTATTTAAAAAATACTGAAGCTTTAGGGTTTCTGTTATTACTGAACTTGGGATGAAGGGAAGTACAGAACATCAAAAGATGCAGAGTGTGTTAAAAAATATATTACCTCACATTCAGTCTCTGAAGAAGCTACAGTAAAAAGTACTTTGAGATGAAAGACATTTATATAAGTAGATAAATGCCACAAGTGCATGTTTCCACCCTGATGCCTCCTTACTTGTATTGTTGCCATCACAATATTACTGATGCTCCTGCTTTTCTGTTTAATACAACTTTAAAGACAATTTATGCTGTGTTCTGCTGCTCTTCCTCATGGTTGGTAGTGTTTTGCTTTATAAGCAGCCCAATGATTTCACAAAGTGAAAGAAGGATGGTCTCATCTGATAGTATTTAATACAGAGGGACATTGCAAATTAACAGCAAGTGCTAGAGAGATGTTATACTCAAACAGGAAACATGCACCAGAGTTTGGACAAATCTAACTCCTGTTTGGATTTCATTACTGAGTTCATTTCTGTCCTAACTCTTTCACAGTAATTCTTCTATCACTAGAAGGTCTTCTTCAAGTTCATCTTGCAAATGCATGTTTATAAATACACATGTATATAAAAAATATATATTGCTGATAGTATAAACATGATATTTATAATAAAATATTTTACAAGCCTATTTTAAAGGGCTTCACTCCTTAATTAAGTCAGTTAAACTTGCATATATCTACCAGGAATGACTTACGAGGCATCGTTTCAGCATTGCAGTGCAGAGGGAAGAATTTGATGTACAAAAACACCGATGCAAAGCAACTCTGTCGTTCATTCATTTCAGTTCACAAAACACACATTCTGTAGTAAGAAATTATTTGGGAGTAATTTCATTTGTTATTAAATTTAACATAATGTGGCAGTATTAAATAAAGCGCATGTATTAAGGCTAATTTTTTCACTTTAATTATTTCAGTTAAACTGCAGATGCATTCCACAGTGAGCAGAGCAAACACCCAGTGAGATACTTGTGCCAGACTCAGACCTAGAGCCAGGGGGAGATGCTGCTCTCACACTACACACCTGCCTAGGCCAGCCTGCCAGCTCTGACTCAAGAAAGGAAAGAAGAGCTGAAAGTTATTTAAAATGAAAAGTAGGCACAGTCATTGCCAATGTACACACTTCAGAGCAGTCTGTATATTTTTACTAATGTGACAGACACTTAAATGAAAGAAGTGAATTCACAGCTACAATAAAGCAGTGGCCGAGTCTCCCTTACCCGTATTTTATTTCTAGCAACAGTAATAAAGTGGTTGTTTGATGAGCTTTTCTTCTCTTTTTCTTTTCCTTTTTGCTTCACAATCGAACAAAAATGTTTATGAGAAAACAAAATAACCTATAGTATTAAATTCTTGTTCCTATGATTCCACGGTAAACAATGGCAAGATTTTACACATTAACATAAGCTGATGACAACATTTTGTTATTTGAGAAATACTTGGATTCACCTAAAGGGCCGAGGTTTTACTCAAGCATTACGGAAAAATATGCCAAAGATGAGAAGTCATACTGTGGAAATGCTGTGATAACTGAGCACGTGCTAACATGATAGCATTAGGTTGAAATACCCATGAAAAGTGAAACACTAGCAAAATAAATACAGCGTGTGCCTATGCATGGAATGTAGGTTTACCATTGTTTCCTCATCCCTGAGAACCCGTGCAAACAGTTTCAAATGAAAGACAAGTATATGTGCACACAAAGTGTGTGTGTACACACGCATTCCCTGGGGGCTGTCATAACCCAGGTGTTGTTGAGCATCCTCAAGTCCCCCTGAAATCGGTGCTAGAAACAGCTCAGTACTTTGCCTTCAAAGTCATCCCAGAGCAACCAGAGCTCCTCAGGGCTCTCAAACACTGTGCACACATGGACAAGAAAAGCAGGGAGTTGGAGAAGCCAGATCTGTGCTGGAACAAATCTGTCTTCATTTCTGCACTGCCTCCTCTCTCCAAAGGCCATCACTTGTTTTCAAATCTCCTTGTTAAGGAGCAGTATTCTGCAAAGTGTCCTTGCAGGTACTGCCCGGTTCCTCACTACCCTGTGCATGGTTCTTGGGCTCAGCACAGCCTGACACTGCACCCAGTGTTACTTCTTTTGCTCATATGTGAATTCCCATTAACATGATTCTGCCCTTACATGAAGCAGCCATGTAGAATTTGACCTATTTCCAACAGAGCCCTCTTCATTTAATCCTTCTGCAGAAAGTGTCACCTCAGATATTTGTTTCAATAAAGTTATTGATTTCATATATTCACCACTTTTGCTACAGTATTTTAGGTCGGGAGGTCACGTGGCCCTGCCTCATCCAATAGCTGTCTGGTCGATACCTTGGAAAACCTCAGTATTGACTGCTGGAAGAAATGGTCATGCAAAAAAATGGACCTGACATCAGTCAAATGGATTATGTTTGGCAACCCCAGGTGGTACAAAGTGAACATGTACTGATAAATACATCAGCCTCATAAACATACATGTGCCACCGATTTTAAAGCAGCTGATTCTCTTCAAAAATGAAATGAAGATGTGGCTGACTGAAAGTCTTTGGGACTGAGCCAGTGTTCACTAAAACCAGGATCCCCCTCAGTTTCAATGAGGCTTGGAATCGGGCCATAGGACTAAACTGGTGGATGAGCAGAGAGGCACAGGTATCTAATGCAAAAACATCACCTTGATGCTGCAGTTTGGAAATAAAAGCATAAAGTAACAAATAGGCAAATAGTTTGGAAACAAAAGGCAAAAAGAAAATGTCGGAACCACCAATTTCAAGGCTTCTCCATTTGCTCAGTCCCACAGAAGAAGCTGTGTACATTTCTGTGTTTGAACCACAAAGGTGTAACCAGGAATTTAGGTTGATTTCTCTGTCTGAGAATGCAGAAAAAAAAACAGTTGTTTGTTATCACTGTGTGCCTTAGATCCTGAGAGGTCCAAGACATGTGGACAGAAATGTCCCATGAGAACATTTTCCTCCATGCAGTAATTAAGGTGTCAGACTATGCAACTAACTTAGAGGGGACAATTAACTTTTGGACAACAGTTAAAAAACAAAACTGGCAATGTGAAGCTCTTTCCCACTTTTATCTATGTTTCATAATCGTTATGAATGATTTTATATCAT